>NC_134108.1:79990000-80205000 GCF_040939455.1 Microcebus murinus | reverse complement strand
CAAAGACATGATGCACGACTTAGGAAGGCTGCAGGAACAGAATAGCTAGTTGACTCCTGGTACGGTAATAACAATATTGGTGTTACTATTTCTATTCCTATTTGCTTTTGGCACAGATGACAGCCAGCTCTGCAAAGGCTGGAGCTGATTTCCACTGCCAACATGTTCTACTAATGATCACTGCAAAAATGCCAGCTGCAGCTATGGAGGGAAGAGTTTTTTTTTTCTGATTTTCCTGCCTTTAGAAATGAAGAAACAGTACTAAATGAATGTTAATCGGAAGCCAGTTAGGTAGTAATCCTTCTTTCTCTCGTCCTGTACCTTCTACCCAAAGCTGTCACCCTATACTACTGCTGATGCAATTCCCCCACTTGCTCTCTAACCAGATTTTCCTGCCTCGACTGTGGATTACATCCTCATCATATTCAGAAAGGGGTGGGCCTCATCATTATATTCATATGAAAATAGGAGAAAAGTGCCTACTCTCTTCTTCTAAACTGGCTTCCTTTGGAAGTTCTGAAAGGTCTGCAAGGGCCATCAGTGCTTCAGTCTTCATTTAGTCCCCTCTGATCTCTAGAAGTGGCACTGATCCGGACCAACCTAGGGAGCACAAATGCTGCTTGGATTTAATAGCCAGAACCAAATTCAGCCAGTGACAAGGCAACTACCTCTCTGTGGAGCGTTCTGGGAATGGGAATGGGCAGGTTAATTGCACTCCACAATCCCCAAGGCCACCTGGCCATGGCATTCACATTTATTTCAGCCATTGTCCTGTCAGGTTGATTACATAGTTAAAACCAAGACTGTTTTGCATAGGTTTCTGGAGCAGCTCAGCTGCTTAGCTCCTCAGAAGCACTAATGACTTAGAATCAGAGTGACAGGAGAGTCCCAGGCCTCAGTCCTCTCATGTGAGCTCCTGCCAATGTCTGTTGGTCTTGAAAAGAATCACTAAAAGATAGGAAATTTGCTCATGCCATTTTGTCCTTAGCAATAAATATGTATACTGCTCATGGAGGGCTTATTCTGTGCCAAAGGCCTTACATAAATGATCTTCAATTTTCATAACCCTTCGAGATAGCTACTTTGTTTTCCATTTGGAAGGTGAGAAAACTGAGGCTCAGAGAGTTTCAGGTATTTCCCAAGGAAACTCAGCTAAAGCTGCCAAAGCCAAGATTTGATTCAAGACTGTCTGGTGCCATGACGTGGGCTCTTCCTCCAGGGAAATACTTCCCACAATCTTCCTTAGCAGCCAGTGAGAGCAGTGGTGTATCTGTCCAATATTAGTTACCAACATGATAGAAGCAAGCACGGAGGGCTAAGAATGGCAGCTAAATATGTTAGTGTTGGGAAAGATGCGTGGTATTTAAATTTAGCTAGAAGTTTTAACATGAAGGAGCTTCTTTGTATTTAAAGTAGACTATTAAAACTTCACAGTAAAGATCTAAACGGCTCCACTATCCCATTGTTTAGTGGCTGTAACTCCTTTTGTTCTCCCAGTCCACACTGGCAAGGATTTAGGGTGCTCCTCAGACTTTGAAAATCAGATCACAATACTCCTTCATTTACGAACCTTCAATGATTTCTCATTACCTTAAAGATTAATTCCAAACTCTTTAAAAGTAGCAAAATAAGTTCATACCTTTCACTACTCCCACTTTCTTCTCCAGCCCCTCTCATTCTATCCATACTGAATTATCTGGAGTTCCTGGAGCAAACCCTCCTTCTTCTCTCAGTTATTACATATGCTATTGCTTCTGGCAGTAGCATCCTCCCTCACTCCCACTTCTATCTTCCAAAACTCAGACATTTAAGAATCAGCTACTCTCAGAAGAACTCCCTGACTAATCACCCTCATTTCTTCTCATAAGACCTGCATATGTGCTCTTCCTCTGTTTCTCTAGCATTCTACACTGGCTGTTATCAGCACACATCATGAGAAGATGTGGTTGGGTCCACTTGACTTCTCTTTGACTAGACTATGGACTCCTTGGGAACATGTGTTGCCTAGTAACACATACTAGGCAGTATTAATAAATCCTGAATTCAAAGAATCAGGCAAAGTTTGAGTTAGGCTCTGTCTGGCAATTTTTTGGTTCTTACCTTCCTTGGTTCAAAGAAGTAAAAGACTTCTGGATTACCACTTTTCCTGAAAATGTATAATTAATTTAGAATCAGTTCAATTTCAAGTATTTATTGAACTTCTGTGACAAGCTCCTCTTAAAGTCCTATTTCTCCATGGTAAATGGAAATATTATTTATCTAAAAGATAGAGCTTAAATCGACAAGGTTACATGCTAAAGTTTTTTTAAATAAGAATTTGCTGCAAATATTAATAACGTAAAACATGTGTTGTATGCCAAACTGATCATATGCGGCATATATAACATAAAGATCCGAGTCAGCCTGTTAACTGATATTTGCTTTGATGCCAAGTACAAGGAGTGGATAACAACATCCTCCAGAGGAGTTAAATAATAAAAGTCAAATACCTGCTTAAAATATATCTTCATGTGAGACAAACATTTGAAATAAATATGGATTAGTTTGACTTCAGATATATTCTTTCTTTATATTTTCGGCCTATGTCAAGTGAGAGGAGGCATAAAGAATAAGGTTGGTTTAATAAAAAGTTTTGGTTGATCTTGAAATTAGCATGTAAATAATTCAAATGCCTTATTCATGGGCAATATTTGTGTGTCCTGTCATAGGTTTAGCTGAAGTTATTTAAAATGCATAGATGTGTCATATTATTTCATGCATAAATATCAAATAGAAGTAGATGAACTACAGGATTGGACTCAGAGTGGAAGTTGCGTTTTCAGTGCACACCTTCTCACAGACCCTGTGGTCTGTAAATCAAGTGTAGTATAGACTCCCAGAGTATGGATAACAGCAGAGCAGGTGAAAGTTTATTACACATTCTTGGAGAGTCTGTTCATTCGCATCATCCACAATGTAGTTTTCATTAGAAGAGTATTTTAAGGATCCCTCATTTAGAATAAAGCAGCATAACTCCTTAATGCAGAAAAGAGTGAAGAGTATTGTGAATATATTTTTGTTTGCAGGATGTTTTCAAATATTAGCAGACTAAACCAAATATATATGGATTATTTGTATAAGTATTTCACATTTGAGCGTTCAAAAAACAAACAAAAAGTGTAGAGTTAATCCAAGTGATCATATAAAAAGCAACCTTTATGAGGATTAAAAAACTTATTTCTAGATGACTTAATGTGCATATTAGAACCTTTTTTAAGCTATTACCCCACTGGACTAAAAAGATTTTATAGAACTTAACTTTTCTGCTTGCATTATGAATTTCATGTCATTTATTTCCCATTTGTAAAAACATATTATTAGACATGTTTTTTAAACTCCATGGTACCCTTACCCTACTCCCTTGAAAACCACATCAACTTTCATAAGCATAAACATTAACCTACCACTTGACTAACCACCAGACTTCAAAAGATAAGGTTTAGATGAGAAATTATTTCATGGCATCACTTTCTACCCAGAGTCATCACATAATTCTGAGGATTCTTTATTTCTGGTCCAGAAGGTTTATTAAGAGAGGAGAGCCCCATCCTGTAGGAGGGGTTCCATGGAGTGACTAACACTTGAGGAAAGAATTCATGATATATAAATCTACTTCCTTAAAGAGAACAGGGCATAGATGTGGGAAGGTTAGGAAAACACTCACTTAATATACAATTATATTTTCAGCTTTATCCTTGAACTTTAAGAACTAATGCTTATGTCCATACAAACCTTCACTTTTAAATATCATAAAACTATCTGTTTTTAAAAATAGAATGTAAAAAGTCTTCATGCCCTATACTTAAACTTAGTTACATAATGGAATTTCATTAAGCCTACCTTAGATAGCTAGCAATCCTGATTAAACATTTAAAATTTAAAAGATGAATATTTTAGCCTTTTCCCCCTTGGGAACTTTTAATTTGGTAATCTGTTTACTGTTTCACTAGGTAAGCAGTATAATCAGAGACCCACAGTGGCTTTATAAATTACTAAATTTAATGATTCAGGAATTCCCCTGAAGTGAAAATAATAAGTAAACTGAATAATCTAAATTGATTAGTTTTGCTTGTATCATAACATCTCTTGGGACCATAATATTAAACCTACCACTTCAGTATTTGCCATTAATTCATATATATTCCAATATCCAAAAGCAATTCTGCAAATGCAGTTTACCATTTCATTTTTAAAATTGCTTTTGGCTTTGTTGTTTGGGGAGTTTTAGATCTTATAATGCAAAATCATTATATAAATCTCATAACGAAATCAAGAGTCATTTAAAATATGTGACCCATCTTTCTGATTCTTGAATCATCTGACGAAGCACTGTACACATTGCATTGAATTCTTTCAGCAAATCCACAATGTCCACTTTATCAGAAATAAAGCTGTTATGCGTTGTGAAGAATATGAACCTGTGAGGCAGAAATTCTGTCTTTGGGGAACTTACAATCTTTGATTTTGAGAAGACAGCATATAAAACAATTGTTGAATAATATGTCGAAAATCAGGGTGATTAAAATACAAAACATAATTTATACATTCAAAAGAAGATTGTCATTCAAAGGGTCACTTTGGCAAACTATTGACTAGGTCCATTGAAACTGCCATAGCATAGTAATTTTGGAATGCTGTCATTTGGATTTGCTTTCAGAGTGAGTTACAAAACCACATGGGAATACCTGTCTCTCACTGATACACTTTTTTAAAACCTGAAGATACAGCGGGCCAAATTCATTAACTTGACTTTTACTGATTTTCAACTGATTCTAAAATCATATTTCTCATGCTGAGGATATTAAAATTACATACATGCCCCAGCATCTGAGAGCACCTGCTTTAAAGACAAGTATGGAATTACCTTAACAAAATGTATGATTTTTTAAGTTGGCAAACTTGTACGTCTAGTATTTGTATAAAATGTATGTATTTATATAATGGATACATATTTGTATAATAGAGTACAGTGCTATAGGATTTCAGATGAATGAGATTTGGATAGCATACAGAAAGGACAGGGCTTTCCTGGTAGAGAGAGAGAAAAAAAGTAAAGGAATAGTGGAAGGAATTAAATCATGTTTCCAACCACAGGGAGACCAGTAAGCATTTCAAAAGATGATTGAAAAGTGATTTTGACACATTTGATAACAGTTAAAAAAGGAGGTGGGAAAAATTCAAACAACTAAAAGATTTCTAGCTATGGTTATTAGTGCTCATTACAGAATGAGAGGTGTTGACACTCAAGTAAAGATGGTAATTTTGTATTTAGAAACATGAGATGACATAATTTTAAAGCTAGGAAAAAAAAACCTTAGATGCTATCTAGTTAGAGCTCTCCTCCTTTATAGAAAACAAATGGAGAGTCTTATTTATGGATGCAAATTATTAATAGTACTAAGATGTAAATATGAAAAATATTAACTTTAGAACATTTATTTCTGGTGAGGAAGAACTGAAAATGTAATTGGAGAGGGGTGCAAAGAAGAATTCATCTAATCAGTGCAGTATTATTTTTAAAAATATAGACTTAAAGAAGATAAGAGGTTAACACTTGCTAAGTATGGTTAGTAAATATATGTATGTTTACAATATGTTCTAATTTTCTGTGTATTTCTGTGTCTCTCATAGTAAAAAGAGGGTGGATTTTGAATGTCTAAAAAAAAAGAAAGAAAGAAAACAGGCACAAATATAAGAGCTCAAATTAGATGACATAGGAGTAAATTTTCTAGACCTTGAGTTAGGCAATGGTTTTATAGATACTACATCAATAGCACAGCTATTTTGTGACAAAAGAAAAAGAAATTGATATATTGGAACTCATCAAAATTAAAACATTTGTGATTTAAGGGATACCATCAAGTATTGAAAAGATAATGGGAGAAAATATTTGTAAATCATATATCTGATAAGGTACTGGCATCAAGAATATACAAAGCACTTTTATAATTCAACAATAAAAATTAATAACCCAACTAAAAAAATAGGAAAAATATTTGAATAGACACTTTTCCAAAGAAGATATACAAATGATCAATAAACACATGAAAAGAGTCTTAGCACTATTAATTATTAGGCAAAAGCAAATCAAAATCACAATGAGATAACACTTCACACCACTAGGATGATTTTAATAAAAAAGATACAGTAGATAAATGGATAAATAAAATGTGGCATATATATACAATGGGATACTATTCAGCTACAAAAAATGAAATTCTATCTTTCGTGGCAACATGAATAAGCCTGGAGAACATTATGTTAAGCAAAATAAGTCAGGCATTGAAAAATAAATACTGCATGTTCTCACTCATGTATGGAAGCTAAAAACAAATTGAGCTCATAGAAATAGATTATAATTGTCGTTAAAGAGGCTGAAAAGGGTAAGGGTCTCCCTTCATAATAGGGAGATATTGGTTAATGGTTATAAAGTTATAGCCAGGTGGGAGGAATAAGTTCTAGTGTTCTGTAGCACTATAGGATGAATATGGTTAACAATAATTTAGTGCATATTTTTAAAAAGCTAGGAGAGAGGATTTTGAATGTTCATAACACAAAGAAATAATAAATGTTTGGAGAAATGAATATGCTAATTGCCCTGACTTGGTTATACATTGTATAAAGGTATCAAAGTATCATTCCATATTCCACAAATATGTATAATTATTACATGTCAATTAAAAATAAAAGGAAAAAAAGATGGACAATAAATATTGACAAAAATGTGGAGTAGTTGGAATCCACTCAGACATTGCTGATAGAAATGTAAAATGGTGGAATCACTTTGGAAAACAGTTTGAAATTTACCAAAAAGTGAAACAAAGTTACCATATGACCCAGAGATTCTACTTGTAGGCATATATAGAAAAGAACTGAAAACATATGGGCATGCAAAAACTTGTACACAAGTATTCGTACTATTTATGACAGCCAAACGTGGAAACAATTCAAAAATATTCATCAGCTGATGAATGGAAAAATAAAAGTGTGATATGTTCACATAATGGAATATCATTTGGTCATAAAAAGGAATGAAGTATCGATACAAGCCACAACATGGATAAACATGATGATATTATGCTAAGTGAAAGGAATTAGACACAAAAAGTCACATATTATATAATTCCTTTTATATTAAATGTCCAGAATTGACAAATTCATAGAGACAGAAAGTAGATTAGTGATTGCCAGTGACTGGAGGGAGAGGAGAATGGGGAATGATGGCTCATTGATATGGGATTTCATTTCTGGGTGATGAAAATGTTCTACAATTATGGTTGTACAACTCTGTGAATATTTTAAAACCATTAAATTTTTTAATTTAAAGAAATTAACTTTATAATATGTGAATTTTATCCCAATAAAGTTTTTATTGAAATAATAATAATAATAAATGTAGTCATCCAGGGCTCTTAAAACTGTCGAATTAAAATATTTATCTGAAAACATATATTAATATGAAAGCAAGCTGTGCCTGAATATCTGTAAGTTGACCTACATGGAGTATAGATCCTTTTCTACATTCAATCTCTCCACATTGGGGAAAAACATAGGTTGTTGAATTAGATATTTGAAATCTTTAGATTATTAAATAAATGTTAAATAATACAATAATTTATTTATATTTATCAAATAATTGCTACTGATTTTAATTTTTAATACTTTATAGTAAAGTAAAAGCATTATGAATTTGAAATACCTCTTGCTCATATAAAATCTTCAAATTTTCAAATAAACTGTAAACTAATTATAAAAATCTTGAACAATATAAGTATTCTATCTGTTTTTAAAATTCATAGGAATCTGGTAGGTCAATATATTCTTTCATTATTTCAAATTTCATTATAGAACTTTGAATGTTCCTGTTTGGCAAAGAAAGACTTATTAGAGTGTTGTAAAAGCTTACCAATATATGAACAACGAACAAATGTTATAAAACATACATATATATGTGTGTGTGTGTATATATATCTTCCCCAAATTAGATAAACAATTCTTGCCTCATGAGAAAGTCTTACTCTGAAGTGATTCTATTTCTCATGATGCTAATTATATTGATAATTTATAATAACCCAAACAGGCCTATTTTGTTGTTCTTAATATGCTTGTGACAGATAACCTGTATGTTTTTGTTTTTGCTGTTGTCAATTTGTTTCATGGTCTGTAATGTGAAAGTAAGGAGGAGGGATAAAACTGGAATGATTAGGTGAGTTTATAGTTTGCTTTGGTGCCATTGACCTCATATTTGGCATGTCAGAAGAGACTCCTCTGCTTCTATATTTATTTATTTTGAATTTTTAAAAATTTCATCATATTACGATGGTATGAATGTTTAGATAACATATATTTCCTTTGCCTCACACGAGTGACAGCTTCAAGCATCCCCCAAATGGTGTGCACCACATCCATGAGGTGTGAACATACCCATCCTCTCCTCCTCCCTCCCATCTGCCTGGCACCTGATGAATGTTACTACTATATGTGCACATAAGTGTTGATCAGTTAATATCAATTTGATGGTGAGTATGTGTAATGCTTGTTTTTCCATTCTTGTGATACTTCACTTAGCGGAATGGGCTCCATTCAGTATAATACAAGAGGTTCTAGATCACCATTGTTTTTTGTGGCTGAGTAGAACTCCACGGTATATATATACCACATTTTATTAATCCAGTCATGTATTGATGGACACTTGGGTTGTTTCCACATCTTTGCAATTTTGAACTGTTCTGCTATAAACATTCTAGTGCAGATGTCTTTTTTATAGAACGCATTTTTTTTTTCCTTTGGGTAGATGCCCAGTAATGGGATTGCTGGATAAAATGGTAGTTCTACTTTTAGCTCTTTGAGGTATCTCCATATTACTTTCCACAGAGGTTGTACTAGTTTGCAGTCCCACCAGCAGTGTATGAGTGTTCCCTTCTCTCCACATCCACACCAACGTTTATTGTTGGGGGAGTTTTTGATAAAAGCCAATCTCACTGTAGTTAAGTGAAATCTCATTGTGGTTTTGATTTGCATTTCCCTATGATTAGAGATGTTGAGCATTTTTTTATATGTTTGTTGGTCATTAGTCTGTCTTCTTTTAAAAAATTTCTGTTCATGTCCTTTGCCCACTTTTTCATGGAGTTATTTGATTTTTTCCTGCTGATTTGCCTGAGTTCTTTGTAGTAGAGTCTAGTTATGAGCCCTTTATTGGATGTATACAATGCAAATATTTTCTCCCACTCTGTAAGCTGTCTATTCACTCTAATGATAGTTTTCTTGGCCGTGCAGAAGCTTTTTAATTTGATCAGTTCCCATTTATTCATTTTTGTTGTTACTGTGATTGTTTTTGGGGTCTTCTTCATAATTTCTTTGCCTAGGCCATTATCTATAAGAGTTTTTCCAACATTTTATTCTAGAATTCTTATGGTTTCTTGCCTTAGATTTAAATCTGTTATCCACTGTGAGCTGATTTTTTGTGAGAGGTGCAGATCCTCTTTCATTCTTCTACATGTGGCTATCCAATTTTACCAGCACCATTTATTGAATAAGGATTCTTTTCCCCACTGTATATTTTTGTCTGCTTTGTCAAAAATCAGGTGGCAATATAAGGATTGTTTTACATTTGGGTTCTCTGTTGTATTCCAGTGGTCTGTTTCTGTTCTTTTGCCAGTACTATGCTGTTTTGTTTACTATAGGCTTCTAATATAGCTTGAAGTCTGATAAATTGATGCCTCCCAATTTGTTCTTTTTGCTTAGGGTCATTTTGGCTATATGGGGTCTTTGCTGGTTCCATACAAAGCATAGCATTATTTTTTCTAGATCTTCAAAAAATGATATTGACATATATTTTAATAGAGATTGCATGAATTTGTAGATGACTCTTTAGTATAGATATTTTAACAGTGTTGATTCTGCTGATCCATGAGTGTGTTATTATTTTCCATCTGTTTATGTCCTCTGCTATTTCCTTCCTCAGTGTTTCATAGTTCTTGTACAGGTCTTCACCTCCTTAGTTAGATATATTCCTAGATATTTTATTTTCTTTGTTGCTATTGTGAAAGTTATTGAGTCTTTCATTTGATTCTCAGCTTGATTGTTGTTGATATATAGGAATGCTAGAGATTTGTGTATATTGATTTTATAACCTGAGGCTTTGCTGAATTTATTTATCAATTCCAGGAGTCTCTTGGCAGATTCTTTCAGGTTTTCTAGATATAAGATCATATCATCAGCGAAGAGCAATAGTTTGACCTCTTCTGCCCCCATTTGGATGCCCTTGATTTCCTTCTCTTGTCTAATTTCTCTGGCTAGGACTTCCAGCACTATGTTGAATAAAAGTGATGATAGAGGATAACTTTGTCTGGTTCCAGTTCTAAGTGGGAATGCTTTCAATTTTTCCCCATTCAGTGCATGTTGGCGGTGGGTTTGTTGTATATGGCTTTTAGCATTTTTAGGTAAGTCCTGTCTATGCCAATTTTCTTAAGCATTCTTATCATAGAAAGAGTGCTCAATTTTATCAAATGCTTTTTCTGCACATATTGAGAGGAGGATTATATGGCAATAATGTATCTTTTTGTGATATTTTAAATCATATTGATAACAAATGAGTTCCTTTAAGTAAGGTCATAGATCAAACTTATTAATGTAGTCCTTCCCTAATAAAAATTATGTGTGTATTTTGGTTGACAATTTATGCAACTATTTATTTTTAGCTTATTCAAAGATTGGTTAATTCATCTGTTTTGAACTTTTGATACTCTTAATTTCTACATTTAGCTACAGCTCATAATCTCAGGATGTATCTACGTATTGTAATTATTTTTAGTGCCTCATTGTCAAGTGACATGGAAAAGGAATTTGGTGGAAGTCATTGGAATTTCTTTTTCTGTAAACTTGTATGAAACATGTTCCAAAGTAGAATATCTGACATACCCATAATTGGTAATAAATTTGGAATAAAAAATATTATTGCTACATAAATGTGTTGCCCAACAGAAGGAAGTAAATTTTATTAATAGATCTCTCCAATCTTTATCAAGATTTAGTAGGTAACTTTGTTGGCCCCAACGTTTTGTGGCTGGCGAACAACCTGGTCTGATGGGAGATTCTTTCAAAATACTGTGAATTTGTTTCATAAATTAAATTAGTCAAGGACAATGAAGAATTGAGGATCAAGGATAACTCAGTAAAGAAATGGATTATTGTAAAGGAGGGAAATTTTTGCAGCATAGCAACTAAGGGAAAAAAGAAACGAGCATGTCAAACAGTAGAAACCCAAGTATTAGAGGATTTGAGGGCTAAAATAAAAATCTAAGAGGAGCAATAGACCCTATATAAATGGTAAATCAAAAAATATAAAAATTAACCAGAAGTGGTAGAGTTAAAATGTTTATTGAAAGTAAGAATGTGTTAGGTGAATAAATGTTTAGGATTGTTATGCCTTCCTATTGAATTGCTTCCTTTTACATTGTATAATTACCATCTTTATCTTTCTTTACTATTGTTGATTTAAAGTCTATTTTATCTGATACAAGAATGGCTACATTTGCTTTCTTCTTTGTTACCATTTGTGTGAAATATTTTTAACCTTGAGTCTGTAAAAAGTCATTGTATGTTAGATTTGTTTCCTGGAAACAGCAGAAACTTGGCTTGTATTTTTTATCCATTCAGTCAGTCCATGTCTCTTGTGAGGGGAATTCAAACCCTTTATGTTGATTGACAGAACTGATATGTAGGATAGTGTTCTGTTCATCTGGTTGGATAGTAACTTGTTTTGTTTTCCTCTTATACTATTGTTTTATATGAGCTCTGATATTTAGCTTTTGGGTGGTTTTACACTTGTAGGTGACCACTGAGCTGATCCATGTATACCATAGTTCTGAATATTTACTGCAGGGCAAATCTAATCTTGACAAATTCCCTCAGTGTTTCATTGTCTGGAAAAGTCTTTATTTCTCTTTTGTCTATGAAACTTAGTTTTGTAGGATACAAAACTCTAGGCTGGCTGTTGTTCTATTTAAGAAGACTGAAGACGGGGGTCCAATCCCTTCTGGCTTGTAAGGTCTCTGTTGAGAAGTCTGCAGTTAGCCTGATGCATTTTAATTGTATGATACTTGATATTTTCCACTTACAGCTCTCAGGGGTTTCTCCTTCACATTGAATTTGGCCAGTCTGATGACTATATGTCTTGGTGATTGCCTCTTTGCTATGAGTTTCCCTGGTATTCATTGAGCTTCTTGAATCTGGATGTGTAAATTTCTAGAAAGACCGGGGAAGTTTTCCTCAATTATTCACTCAAATAGGTTTTCCAGCCCTTGTGTGCTTTCTTTTTTTCACCATCACGGATGCATATGATTATTATATTTGGCCATTTCACATAATCCCATACTTCTTGTAGGCTTTGTTCTTTCCATTTAATTCTCTATTCATTATTTTTGACTAACTGAGTTAATTTGAAAGAGTTGTTTTCAAGCTCTGATATTCTTTCTCCAGCCTGGTCTAGTCTATTCTTAACCTTCCACTATGTTTTGTATCTCTTTAAGTGAATTTTTTATTTCCAAAAGTTCTATTTGCTTTTTCTTTAATGTGTCTATCTCTTCAGTGAATTTTTCATTCTTTTCCTGAATTGTTTCTCTGGTTCCTTTGGGATGGTTGTCCATTTTCTCTTAAATTTTGTTGAGCTTCCTTACAATCCATATTTGGAATTCTTTATCTGTCACTTCAACATTTTCATTTTGGTCATATCCATTGGGAGAGAGCTGGTATTCCCTTTTGGGGTGTCCTTTTAAACTTCTGGAGTTCTTTTAATGATTCCTTATCCTCTGGAGAGCTGATGCTTCTTATTTTTAGATTTTCTTTTGTATAGATGGGGTTCCCCTCCCATGCATACAGGTATAATTGTAGCATATAAAGATTCCTCAAGCTGAATGACAAAGGGGACACAAGCTATCAAAATCTTTGGGATTCAGCCAAAGCAGTCCTAGGGAAATTTATAGCCTTAAATGCCTACAACAAAAATACATAAAGATCAGAAATTAAGAATCCCATGACATGTCTCAAGGAACTAGAAAAAGAAAAGCAAATCAAACCCAATGCAAGTAGAAGAAAAGAAATAACAAAGGTGATAGCAGAACTAAATGAAATCAAAACCAAGAAAATAATACAGAAAGTTAATGAAACAAAATGTTTTTTCTTTGAAAAAGAACAACAAAATCAATAGACTTCTATCTAGATTCACCAAGAATAGAAGAGAAAGGGCTCTAATAAGATCAATCAGAAATTAAAAAGTAGATATTACAACTGATACCACAGAGATACAAAATGATATCTGTGAATACTATGAAAATCTCTATGCACATAAACTTGAAAATGTAGAGGAAATGGACAAATTCCTGGAAACACACAACCTCCCAAGACTCAACCAGGAAGAATAGAACACCTGAACACCAATAATGAGCAAGAAATTTTAAGCAGCACTAAAAAGTCTTCCAAAGGAAAAAATTTGCAAACCAGATGGATTCACAGCCAAATTTTATCAGACCTACAAAGAATGGTTAGTATCCATGCTACAGAAATTAATCCAAAACATTGAGAAGGAGGGAATTCTCCCTAACTCATTCTACGAGGCCAGTATCACCTTATACCAAAGGCAGGAAAGGACACTACAAAAAAAGAAAACTACAGACCAATATTCCTTATGAATATAGATGCAAAAATCCTCAATAAAATACTAGCAAAACAAATCAATAGGACATTAAAAAAATAATAATAATCCAAGCTGGGCGCAGTGGCTCACGCCTGTAATCCTAGCTCTCTGGGAGGCCGAGGCGGGCGGATTGCTCGAGTTCAGGAGTTCCAAACCAGCCTGAGCAAGAGTGAGACCCCATCTCTACTATAAATGGAAAGAAATTAATTGGCCAACTAAAAATATATACAAAAAATTAGCCGGGCATGGTGGCGCATGCCTGTAGTCCCAGCTACTCAGGAGGCTGAGGCAGGAGGATCACTTGAGCCCAGGAGTTTGAGGTTGCTGTGAGCTAGGCTGACGCCATGGCACTCACTCTAGCCTGGACAACAAAGTGAGACTCTGTCTAAAAAAATAAAAAATAAAAAAATAATCCACTATGACCAAGTGGGCTTCATCCTAAGGATGCAAGCATAGTTCAACATATATAAATCAATAAATGTGATTCATCACATAAACAAATAAAAACAAAGATCATATGATTATCTCAATTGATGCAGAAAAAGCATTCAACACAATTTAGCATCATTTCATCATAAAAACCCTCCACAAACTAGGCATAGATGGAACATATCTCAATATTACAAAAGCCATATATGGCAAACCCACAGCCAACATCATACTGAATGGGGAAAAGCTGAAAGCAGCATTCCACCTAAGAACTGGAACAAGACAAGGATTCCCATTTTCACCACTTGTATTCAACCTAGTGCTCAAAGTCCTAGCCATAGCAATGAGGCAAGAGAAAGCGATTAGGCATATCCAAATGGGGAAAAAGAAAGTCAAACTGTTGTTGTTTAGTGATGATATGATGTTATATCTAGAAAACCTCAAAGATTCTACCAAGAGACTACTGGAACTGATAAATAAATTACACAAAGTCTTATACAAAATCAATGTACACAAATCAGTAGCATTCATATACATCAATAACAGTAAAGCCAAGAATCAAATCAAAGACTCAATATCATTCACAAAAGCTACAAAGAAAATAAAATACCTAGGAATATACTTAATCAAGGAAGTGAAAGATCTCTACAAAGGAACTAAAAAACACTGACAAAGAAATTTTAGGTAATACAAACAAGTGGAAAAACATATCATGCTCATTGATCAATAGTATCGATATTGTTAAAATGTCCATACTACCAAAAGTAATTTAAAAATTCAATGCAATCCCCATCAAAATACCAATGTCATATTTCACAGATCTTGAAAAAATAATTCTATGCTTCTTTTGGAACCAGAAAAGAGCCAGAATAAGCAAAGCAATCTTAAGCAAAAGTAACAAATCTGGAGGCATCTTATTACAAGAGTTCAATCTATAATACAAGGCTTTAATAACCAAAAGAGCATGATATTGGCACAAAAATAAGAGACCTAGACCAATGGAACAGAACAGAAAACTCACATATAAAACCGTCCACATACAACCAATTGATCTTTGACAAAGCACATAATGATATACACTGGGGAAAATAATCTCTATTTAATAAGTGGTGTTGGGAAAATTGGATAGCCACATGCAGAAGAATGATACAGGATCCATATCTATCACCACTAACAATTAATTCAATGTGGGTAAAAGACTTAGGTCTAACATATGAAACCATAAGAATACTAGAAGAAAATGTTGGAAAAACTCTTAGATATTGGCCTAGGCAAAGAATTTATGAAGACCACAATGGCAATTATAGCAACAACAAAAATAAATAAATGGGGCTTGGTTAAATTAAAAAGCCTTTGTACAGCCAACAAAATAATCACTGGAGCAAATAGATAACCTACAGAATGGGAAAAATATTCACAAGCTATATATCTGATAAAGTGCTAATAACCAGAATTTACAAAGAACCCAAGCATATCCATAAGAAAATATCAAGTAACCCCATCAAAAAGTGGGCAAAAGACATGAACAGAGGATTTTCAAAAGAAGACAGACAAATGGCCAATAAACCTATGGAAAAGTACTCAACATCACTAATCATTAGGGAAATGCAAATTGAAACTACAATGAGATATCCCTTTATCCCTGTTAGAATCACTTTTATTAAAAAGTCCAAAAATAATAGATGCTTGCGTGGATGTAGAGAGAAAGGAATGCTTATACACTGTCAGTGGGACTGTAAATTAGTACAACCCCTATGGGAAACAGTATGGAAATAACTCAAAGAACTAAAGGTAGACCTATCAATTGATCCAGCAATCCCACTACTGGATATTTACCCAAAGGAAAAGATGTCATTTTTATCAAAAGACACCTGTATTCAAACATTTATTGCAGCACAATTCACAATTGCAATGATGGTGAATCAACCCACATGCCCACCATTTCATGAGTGAATAACAAAACATAGTATATGTATACCAGGGAATACTACTCAGCCACTTAGAAGGATAACTTAAAGCCCTTTGCAACAATTTGGGTGGAACTGGAGACCACTGTCCTAAGTGAAATATCTAAAGACTGGAAAAAACAAATATCACATGTCCTCACTATTAAATTAGAACTAAGTGATGAGCACACATGTGCACAGGGGGAATTAAAAACTGAAACTGAATGGAAATCCAATGGAGGGGAGGTGGGTGGAAGGGATGGGCAAGAACCTACTTAACAGGTACAATGAATGCTATCTGGGTGACAGGCACACTTATAACTGTGACTCAGACATTATAAAAGTGATCCATGTAACCAAAAATATTTGTACACGCATAATACTTTGAAATTAAAAGAAAAGATGTAAATGTATGTAAATGTAATGTAAATGTATATATGAATAGTACTCCCTAATATGTGTGTGTATATTCAGGGAGTACTACTCAGCCATAAAAAGGAATTAAATAATATATTTTCGGCAACCTGGATGGAACTGGATGCCATTGTCTTAAGTGAAGTAACTCAGGAACAAAAAAACAAATACCGCATGTTCTCACTTATAAGTGGGAGGTAAACAACAGATATGCATGGTCATACAGAGGAGCATAATGGACACTGGAAGGAGGACTCAGAAGGAGGAGGTTTGGAGTGGGGTGCAGGATGAAATATTACCTATTGGGTACAATGTACACTATTCAAGTGATGTGTACACCAAAAACCTAGACTTCTCCACTATGCAATTCATCTATGTAACAACAAAACATTTGTGCCCTCTAAATCTATTAAAATAAATTTTAATCAATATGAGATTGTTAAATTATTGTTCTTTCTTCTAATGCACTAGGTAAAACAATTGAGGGAGATTTATTTCTGTACTCAAGTCAAAATTTTAAGTCAATAAAATAAACCAAGTCACAGTATGGGATAGCTTTCATGATCTAATTCAAGTTAAAATGCTCTTATGTTTATATACATTTATGTGGGAAAATGTCTAGAAGGCTACTCTCGCTTCAACTTTTTTCAGTTTTATATATTAAAAGGTTTACAGAGGCTTTTTGTCACTTTAGCAGTTATAACACTCAAATAAAGGAATTTTGAAATATGAGATTGTTAGAAGCCCAGAAAGGGGAACGACTTGCCCAGGATTAACCAGAAAGCTAGTGGTAGAGTCAGTACTAAAATCCAGGGGTAGATGGTATTGCCAAGGCTTGGGGAATTTTTAGCTTTCCCCCCTAAATTTCTATCAGCCCTCCTAAACCACCCCTAATAATAGTAACAATAATAATAAACATGTGTTAAATGTACTGTAAAGTGTGAACAAAAGTATCTTCAGTGGGAAATAAATCTGTGTCCCTGACATCTTGAGGGACCTAGAGGAAATGATCAGGAAAAGCTAAATAAAGGAGATGTCAAATGAGAGAAACCTTGAGAAACGGGCATAGGTTTTCTGACAGACTGAGATGGGAATAGAGCTATGATCAGAGTTACATCAAGTCGTATAACGGAACAAAAACAAAACAGAACCAAACCTTATTTGACAAACGTAGTCTTTTTTGCTCCTACTCATGTTTTCATCACAAGAATTAATATAGAATTGATAAAGAGGAGAAAGATATTGGGTTAATGTGGTAGTCTCTTTGGGTTATAAGTGACTTTTCTTGGAGTGTTAATGATTTTTGTCATCAGGTAATAGAAGCTGAACAAAAGAAAAAAGAAAAAAAGAAAATTCTCCTGGTTATTTATGAGAACTTACAGAGGGCAGAGGTAGAGCTATGTTTGCCTGTTTATCTCTAGGATCTGCACTTCTGGAAAAGAAGTAGAATGAATTAGCAAAGTTAGACAGCTAAAAATAAATGTTCAGTGAATAGTTGGAAGAAGCAATGACACAGATAACCCCCAAAGAGCAAGCAAGCCTAGAATCTCTAGAGTGGTACATAGATAATCTCTCTCCCTGGCTTCCCTCTTTCCCACTCGCACACATACATACACATGCACACACATCTGGTAGAAATCTCCCCCTCTTAAGAAAAAGAGTTCTTAATACCAAGAGAGCACCTTCTGCAGCTGGCTGTTGCAAATCTAGTCTGGAAATTTTTAATAGGTTCTGACAGGATGGTTAGTGAGACCCAATACTTGTTAATTTACTAGGAATTATCTGTAGAGTAAAATATGTATGCTTATTGATTTAACACCACGACCCAACTCTAATTTTCTTGAAACTTTAGATCTAGGGTGATTTTCACAGACTGTGTTCCATAGGCACTAATCACTGTGAGATAACCACACACACACAAAAATGGATTCTTTGTTCAAATAACATTGGAAAAGGCCAGGTTAAGCAAAGTTAAACAGGTTTTTCCATGGCGGAAATTCTCAGGACCTTTAAAATATACTTCATGAATCAGACAGAAGCAGTCATCTGTATTAGTACTGTGTGGCTGTGTCTGACTGAATGCCATGGACCTTTAGTCTCTCATTCCAGTGTGTGTAATATTTTTAAAAAAGAAAATTGTTTAATACAATGTTCTTATTCTTTAACCAGCACACAAAGTAGTTGAGCCAGCTCTGGGCAACTTTATCCTTTATCTAATTCATTTTTATTTGTTTGCCTTTGGTACAAATGGTTTTAATACTTTTGAAAAATTTTTAAAAAGAATAGTACTATAACACAGACTTTTTTTTTTCATTCAAGAATATGTTGTACTTCTTTATTGGTTCTGAGGAAGCAAAACTCTGGGAGAAGGAAAAAGTTCACAGGATTTTGGGATTAATTCTACCAGGTCTGTCCATCAGTGTTAGTGGCCTTCCTGTTACTCCCTTCCTCCTCAATGGTGTGAAAATAGGTGGTTCAGAGAGGAGACCTGGTGTTGAGGAGGCTTCTCTTATACCATGTGCTGTGACAACCTTCACTGGATCAACATGCCTGGCCTCCAGCCTCACCCTCATTCACTCTTCCTCATGAGGAAGGCAAATGTTATCTCTCTGGGAAATCACAAGGGGCTGATCTACTGAAATGCCATAGTTTGGGGATTGCATTTCTCTTCTTCCCTTGCTACTCCAGACCAGTGTACGATAAGGATCTGGGTAATCGTATCTGCCCTGCAGAACCAAACATTCCCTTAAGTTACCTTGAGAATTTTGAGGAGTACTGATATTATAAGATTCCCATTCCCAAGCATCATCTCGTTAGAACCAAAGATGCTCCTATCACCCAGGAAATTCCAGGGGATTTAGGTGTTCTGTGTCAGATACTCCTATCACTCAGGTCTTAGGACCTCTGTGTCAGGAACCAGGTCAAAGACCAAACAGTAGAACAAAAGATTCTCCCAGTCCTCCCACCTACAACCAGAGGTAGAGACTAAATATATATTTCTTACTATATTACAATATCACAAATTTGGACTGAGATGGACATCTGGTCCAAGGCAGGCCTCTTATGCTCTCTTTAGGGTATTTGGATATTGGTCTCTGAGATGTGGGTCAGTCTTTATTAGCTCTTGAACTGAGATGTGATACAAATTAACGTCTGTGTCAGTCATGCTTGGCTTTGTGCATGTCAGAGCAGAGAAAGCAATTTTTCAGAAAAAGAGAAAAATTGAAAGGAGAGAAGCAGAAATAAGAGACCATGGCACTCCAGAGAGACAGAGAGTAATGTGGGGTTCATTATTATCCAGTTTCTGAATCCTTTTGTTTCTGAAGGATGGCCTTGGGTTCCATGAGATAAATTTATACTTGCTAATGTTTCACTCTTTCTGTTGAAAAACTGAGGGGGCTTATGTTACTTGCAGCCTTTTAGTACTTGACCAAGACACTTGTGAACAGAAAGAGAAACACATAACAAGATTTAATTTTTTCCTGTTGTGGTAATGCCGTAGCAATTCACATTCATTTATGGCACTAATTTCAAACTACCTTGTATTAGAGCTACTTGGTGACTTTCATAATCTATTTTAGTAGTGTGTAAACTAAAGAGCAAAGAGTTGCCTTATTCATTTTTTCTTACTCTACTAAATTATGAGGTATTATTCTTTGCCTATAATAGGAACTTAAAATATTTTTTGGAAGGTAACAATAGCTTGAGTAAGGAGGAAATGACATTTTTACCCATCCAAATTGAGTGTTTCTTTCTGGTATTTTAGGAATACCTGAAGTACCGAATAAAGACATATGTAAGACATATTTAGATATGTCTTTATTATTTGCTTATACAAAGTTATATAATACAATGAACTCCTTTTTCAGCACTAATCAACCCTGTTACCAAGGAATGTTTCAAAATAATAATGGATGCCATTGCAAGGTTTTTGCATGTTATTGGAGATTAGTTCTTTTTTAAACAAACATTTTCTTTTTTAATTAACTTGAAGATAATAAATTCCAAATGGGATTTTATTGTCAATGATCTTAAAAAAACTTTTTATTAAGAGAAGGCATTGCTATAGGGGTAGCATTGCCCTAATTACCCTTCTTTTAAACAGTGCATGAATTATTCTCTTTGAACACTGAGAGTCAAAGAAGCCCTGAAAATATTGTGACTAGGTTGGGCTTAAAGTTTCCCTCAGTTTGACTAAACAGTAGACAGTTTTCTTCCCAACACTAGACCTCTGATCTTTCTTTTCCTGGAGCATTTACTTTAGAAAACTTGTAATTGCAAATTCTTTCTCTGTCCCTTTGAAATGTTTATTATTCTTCTCCCAGCCTCTTTCCAGTTTTGCAATTCAGGAACGTCTTACTTAAGGACCTGGGAGCCTTCCCTTTAAAATGTAATCATGGAGGAAGACAGTGCAAGTGGCTATCAGAGATCAGCTAAGTCCCAGTTATCAGTGGGAGGGGAAGAGCCTAACTGCCTTTGCTCCCAGTGGGAAAACTACTTTCTGTCATGAAGATAAGAGAAAGTATACTTTTCCTTTGAGTAAGGCCAATTAGCAAAGACAGATGGGTCTACAATGCCTCCCTCTCTCCCCAGCCCTTAAAAACTCTCCAGCCCCTTTTTTGGCAGAGTTGAGTTCAGACTGCATTGTGGTCTCTCCTATTGCAACAATCTTGCATAAAGTCTTCCTTGACTGTTTAAACTTAGTCCAGTGAAATTTTTGCTTCATCGGTTTTGATAAAAGAAAAAAAAACCATTTCCCTCAGCAGTGCTTTTAAAATGCTACTGGGACACTGTTTTTATTAAATGTTATCAATTTTGAGATATTTATTTGCTTAATGCGTTTTATTTGTAAGGTAGTACTAGATTGTCCTTGAATAAGGATATGCTAATAGGCTTAACATCACTTACTGTCAAGAGTGCACACTGCCCAGATTGACTTCTGCTTGGCTGGGCGGGGCAGATGGCTCTAATTCCCTGTTAGTGCTGGTGTGTCTGGAGCAGGCTTCCTCAAACTACGGCCCGCGGGCCACATGCGGGTGTTTTTGCCCGTTTTTTTTTTACTTCAAAATAAGATATATGCAGTGTGCATAGGGATTTGTTCATAGTTTTTTTAAAACTATAGTCTGGCCCTCCAACGGTCTGAGGGACAGCGAACTCGCCCCCTGTTTAAAAAGTTTGAGGACCCCTGGTCTGGAGTTTCTGGAGTCATTTCCTTCCAAGACTCAGAGTACACTTAAGAGAGATCACTTTGGTAATAAGCAAGGATTGTGCTACTGAGGTTTGCCATTCCAATACTTTTTGATTTTTTTTTACTGCTTGTGACGATTACCCCCTAGTGCTTCATACTTTAATAACTCTTGATAACAGATATTTACATCGGTGTCAATTGTTTTCCCCAGCTTTGATAAGAGCATCTTTTCAGATGAGCACACATGTGTTAGGGACCCAGATGTAGATAAATGACTAAGCCGTGGTCAGGATTCCTCTCTTGCCTTCCAGCTCTGCTCACCTCCTCAGGCACCTGCCTCCTGCACCTGGGCCCCTTTTGCTGGGATTTCTCATCAGGGAGACTGGAGAACGGCTCACAGATGACGGGCAGGAAGAGGAAGGAGAGGATTTGTAAAGGAGTGTCAAGGAAAGAGAGACGAAAGGACAACGGAGAGGAAAGTTACTGTGCAGCATGGGAAGCAAACAACAGGAGCTGGAAGGAGTGTTTGACCCAGAAATGGTCAAGAAAATAAGTAATTTCAAAAAGAAAATTTTAAAATAAGGAAAAACACAAAGGATAATAAGACAGACACACATTCTCACCAATCAAGATTACTATCCGTGAACACTGGATCACATTTTTTGCACCTAACGCTGCATTCAAGAACACAGTTGAACTGAATAAATTATACAATAATAAACATCTTGCCTCATTTCCTGTGATATTGCCTATTCTAAAGCACATTCAAGAAGATATCTTAAAGAATGCTGTAGATTTGGGACAGGACTAACAGGAGTATTAGAATCAGAAAACAAATTCCAAAATAACATGTATTCATCATTTTTTGAATATTTAGAATTTGTTGAAGATTTATTCTAAATTTTAATAAGTTTTTTTTTATTTGTTCTCTGCAGATACCTGGAGTGAAATGCTTTCTACCTGTCATCAACTGTATTTTGACTATTTGCTACTTCATGAGAGATTTTAGACATGAGGTGATGGTATTTTTATTTACTTAAAGGATGGCTTGTCTGCAGGGTCTGGTTCGAGAGAGGTTGGCTAAGTGAAGGCTGACCCGAGTCTGTGCTTTTAATGGGAAGGTATATGTGTAAGGCCTCCGGAAGATACTGGTTTACAGAGAGTGATGCCATGGAGATGGTGGAAAGTTCGAGAGAGTGACAGGAATCCTGGCTAGCAGTGTAGCAGAAGAGGGACTTTGGGAAGAAGAGATATGTAACACAATATTAATTAAGCTGATTGCTTTGGGGTGTGCATTCAAACCACCTCTCCTAAGAGCTTCTCTAAAACTTACTGAAAACATCTTTAGTAAAAATCTGTGTCTCTTGCTGCTGCTTTTGATGAGAGAAGATTCTTTATGGTGAATAAAGAAAGACTAAAGCTGTCTTCAGTGGTGGTTACTATTGAGCCAACCACATGAGGATTACCTCTAAAAGACTGTGCAGAACTCCTTCACCATGTGCAAATGGAAGAACGTAACAACTGGTAATATTTAATGAGTACCCACACTGTGTGGATCTCATTAACTGAACTTGATATCTGATAGAATTAACATATGCTATTGACATTGTCCATCTTACACCATGAATAAAGAGTTTGTTCCATCATTTTTATATAGTCTGGCTAGGCATAAATACATAAGCATAGATTTATTATTCCTTGATTATGGAATTACTCATTTACTTAACATTTATTAAGCAAATACTATGCTAGATGCAATAGTGGCATCTAACCACTATTGCATCTAGCACAGTAGAAGCATCTCTAGCCAGAGATGGCTTCTTCAAGTTGCTCATGATTGAGGAGCTGAGACAGACATCTAAACAGATGATTATGATACCACACAACCTATGCAGTCAGAGGAAGTTTTAAAAATGTTATTTAACTATGGGAAGGAGTAGTATTTGGATGCAGAGCAGGTTAGGAAAGGTACTAAACATTATACCTGCTTATTCTATTATCTTCCAAACCAGAACTTTCCTACAAACTTTTACAGAGACTTTCCAATTAAGGTTTAGGGCCAGGAGCTGCTCTGATAACACAGATACGGTTTGCTAGAATGTGATTATTTTTTATTTTCTGGTCAGTTAACAAACATTGGCATTAATGCACCAGTTATAGAGCTTGGCACCCAATTTTTGGAATGGAGGGGATATCAAAGCAATCTGCTCCAAAATGAAGCCAACAAGATACTTTTGCCAAGAGATGATGGCACTGCTCTAAATGGAGTCTTCTTGTGGTGGTAGAACTATTTCTCATTTTCCTTCCCTTTATAGCATATCTTGTTTACATTTGCTTAATAAATGCAAATGCAAATTACCATCACAGAGTGGGCCACTTTAAATAAGTTTGTTTCCAGAGAATTTCATTTAGGTTGTGTTTGACCCACATTTATCTATGGAATACCCTCATTGTGTTACCTACTTTTTCTGCATCTAGATATCACCAACAGGGCTACTGAGCACATATTTGGTTTTCATGTGAAGCATATGTTCATTTAGGCAGCTACTATAGTTTCTGTGCTGTCAGTTGAATTCTGTAAATTAATCAAGGCAATGTGTACAAACCGAAAGACCTAAAATAAAAACCAGTAAATGATTATTTATCCTTTCCAAGTTGAGGCAAAAGAAATCTTCTTAAATAAGGAGAATATGCAGCATGTAGATATTTAAAAATGAATAGTAGCAGTAAAAATTTTATTTAAAAAATGTTAATGTTAAGAAAAAATATAAGGAGGTTAGAGGGTACATAGTACAGAATATATTGGCATTTTGGCATCCTGGATACAAAATAATGGGGTAGAGAACAAAATGTGCTCTCTGTAGGATTCCATCTCCAGATGTGGTTGTTTGGCTGTTGTTGCTGCTGGTGGTGGTGGTAATGGTGATTTTTGCTTTCTAGCAGTATTTTGAGTCCTATCTTAGAGAATTTACAGTTTAGCTTCCTGGTTAGAATCATTTGTCATTGTGATTTAGTCAGACTCTAATATTCCTGAGGAAGAATAATTTCCTCAGTACCAGTGGGACCTAGACTTTAGTAGGCTCTAGAAATATGTGTGGGTGCTTAACTCAAAATGCAGATTTCCAAACTTCAGCTTTGAAATTGTGCATTAGTAGACTGGGGATGGGGGCCTCTGAAGTGGCATCCCTTTTCATAGCCCTAGGATAGTTTATCTTTATTTACTGTTAATATTTTTGGTATACATTTATCTATGCCATCTGTTTTGTTTCTTTGTAGATTACTACTTTGTGTCCTTTGCCAATTTTCTACTTTTTTTTTTACCGATTTAGAGCAAATCTTGAAATATATATATCATCTTGATATAGATCATATCTCTCTCTATATATATATATATATCATAATAAGTAGATATTAATTTGCTTTCTTATTTATATTACAAAAATGTTCCCTGTGTGCTGTTGGCATTTCACTGTAGGGTTGTTTATGTTGGGGAGCTGTGTGTGCATGATAAACAGATTGTAAAAGACAGTGATTCTTGGCCCCATGATCTGTGGCATAGTCCACTGCTTAGAGAGGAAGAATTAGAGCAATTGATTTCAGTGGGATTATGTGTTTGAAACATTAACCAGATTTAAACTAATTTTTCCCTGCCACTTTCTGTTCCCTTTTCTTCTTCTATCCTCAATTTGAGGTGAGAAGTTATTCCAGACTCATTGCTTTAGGGAAAGAATGTATTGGCAAAAAGCAGCAGAGGAAGAGCTATTTCTGGCTTTAAGTTTCAAGAGTTCAGACCCTGCCAGTAATAGAAAGGACTAAGGTTAGCAAACAATAGATGTGAGAAAAGAAACATGATGAATCAGTCTTTTTGTCTTCAAATTTTAGGGGGGAAACCCCCCAGTATTCCTTTGATTAAGGGGAGGGGTCACTTGGGAGGAAAACTAAGAGGCTGCCTGTGAGAAGTGGGCTTTGTCCCTTCCCTCCCCAGAGGTGTGTGTGGGAACAAAACCCCTGGCAGGATGGTGGGGTCGGAGAGAAGGGGGGACTCGTGGCCCATTTTCTTAGTTGATTTCTTAGTAGATCTCTGGGATCAAGCAAATCCCAAGAAATAGTTTCTACAGTGTGCCTAGGAAAATAAGACACCAGATGGCCTCATGAAGTTTTTAGTTCTCCAACATGGTAGGGAAAGAGAATGACTCCTTTATGCTTGACAGTTGAGAAAAAATAGCAGAGGTTGACGCTGGATCTGTAATGAACTTGCAGACAGAAATAAAAGACGACTCGATGGCTAACTGTGTGAAACAACAGTTGGGGGTCTAGACCTCTTTCACCCCCTTCATCCCATCTCTTGTCCATGTGCAAAGTTGATGCTCTGGAGGGATGCAGAACCAACCTCGGGATAAAGGCAGACAGACAGGTGCCAAATATAAACTAAATTGATTTCTGAAAAATAGGAAAAGGCACTTTGTACCCACCCATTTTGTGTGCAGTGCTAAGCCTGGTAGATGTCCCCTTGGAACTGCAATGGAAGCCAAGTGCAGATGAGAGTCACATGTCACAGAAGTGCCCCAGAAGATGGAATTCTGGACTCCCCTCCAGAACTCCGCCAGACAGATTTCTGTCAATTGCATCATTGAAATCCTCTCTTATCCTGGTCACCTGGTGTTCAGAACAGCATATCATCACTTTTTGTAGGGAGGCTTCATCTGCTCTCTCAGTCCCATATCTGACCCTGTGAAGTCAGTTTGGTGTTTACAGAGTGAGCTGCTGAATCTCCGACTTCACCTTCTTTCATCTTGCTCTCTTTCTTGATTCCCTTTTATTGGGTCTAATAATTCTCTGGTGCAGGTTCAGTTTAGTTGCCTTGAATTATTCATTAGGGAGCTAGCTTTCTGGCTCCTAACCTCAGGCTACATTTTCTGACCTTGGATCAGGACTTGGTAAACGTTTTCTTCAAAGAGCCAGAGAGTAAATATTTTTAGCTTTACAGGTGATATGGTCTCTTAGCTTGCCAGGTCTTACCTTAGATAGTGTCTCCCTCCACTTTTTGTCTAACAATCTTCTTGATTTCTGAAAAATAGGAAAAGGCACTTTGTACCCACCCATTTTGTGTGCAGTGCTAAGCCTGGTAGATGTCCCCTTGGAACTGCAATGGAAGTCAAGTGCAGATGAGAGTCACATGTCACAGAAGTGCCCCAGAAGATGGAATTCTGGACTCCCCTCCAGAACTTGCTGGAGACCAGAATTTGAGCTAGGGTGGGAGGGATATTCAAATCTAATCTGTTTGCCTTTCCAAACAAAGTGCTGAAATGACCTTGCAGAGCACCACATTGACTAAACTATTGGTGTAATTTAAGATTGAACACTTACCTAAACTTTGAGAAGTGGGCTAAGCTCTGGTCCTAGCTATAGGAGTCAAACAGACTGCATTAGTAGAAAATAAGATTATCCCAAAGGCAATGGATTTTTTTTCCCCAATCAGCCTGGGCAGTCATGAAGGCCAGCATCTTCTCTCTTGGGGTGTGAACACACGGGTGGTGGGCTTGGTTATGCTTCATTTCTTAGGTATAGAGAGTCCTGTTGGTAAAGGCTGAGAGCCCCTTGCCATGTGTGATCCTGTTGGGTCCTGATGAGCTGTCAAGGTCGAGCTTGGGATGCTCAGCATGGCCACTTTTAGCAGTAGCAGTAAGCAGTTGCCTTCTGGGCTGCACTTCTCTTAACCCTAAGCTCTCAGAGAGACACAATAAAAGTCACAGTTCTTCTCAGCTGTGCTGGGGGAACAGAGGAGGAAGCGTCTCTTCCACAGGGCCAGAGGGGCGCTTCAGTCACGGTCACTGGTTGTTCTGGTGGAACACCATCTGCATCCAAGGGAGCCGAGTGGCTGTGGGAGCCAAGGGAGCTGGGAAACAGCTGAGAGGCTCGCCCAGAGCAAGTGTGGGCCGGTGATGTCGGGAACTCCCAGAACAGCTCTAGGAACTATGTGAGCAGGATGAACTTTTGACATACACACTGTTGGGGACTTGAGTTATAATTGGAATATAAAAAGAATATAATATTTCATATTCATATATGAAATATAATATTTCATATTTCATATTCAGCAGCTGATGAGACCACTTAAAATTGTTTTCTAAACCACACACATGTACTTGTTGATATGCATATATTGTATTATAATGTTTTGTATGCACTTTATGGTCAGTTTTATTCCTGAATTTTTTCCAAATATTTGGGAAGATTCAAACTTTTCACTGTTATAATTTTTATAACTATCATTGTGAATAAAGCGTATTCCGTGTTTTTTTAAATGACTTCTTCGAGATAGATTCCTAGAAAGAGATTTGCTGGGTCAAATTAAATGAGCGTTTTTTAAGTGTCCTGGTACACACTTACATTTTGTTTCTAATAGAGTGTGAAAGTGCCTGTCTCATTTAGCCTTCATTGACACTGAGTATTTGGAGAGATCGCTGCCTATTCAATAGATATTTTGATTGTATTTCTTTAATATTTGACTACCAATTAAGTTGAACAATTTATGTATTTATTAACCATTTGTATTTTATTTACTTTTTGAATTGGTGAGCATGATAGGCTTCACTCCCCAGGGGAGGAAGCAAAGGCTCAGACAGCTTAAGTGACTTGCCTTGGGTCAAATAGCTAGGAAGCTTCAGACCTGGGACTTCAGCATAAATTCTGGTTCTCATTCAGTGTTCATTCCACTGTTCAGTAATATCCTGGAAAAAAAGACATGGAGCTTTCTCAATTTTCTGTTTCTGATTCTCTCTCAAAGTATTCTCTCTCTCTTTTTTTTTTTTTATTAATTCCTGGAAATTGCAACTGACACCAAAAATCTCAGGAGAAATTCATTTAAGAGCTTACAAAGCCTCATTCAAAGATGAAGGTCAACAGAGACAAAGTAGGTACAGTTTCAATCGGTTTTAATGAATCAAGACTGATGGAATGAATTCCCCTTTGTGTAGAAAAAAGAGACTGTTACTGTGGTTTCCTTTCAAAAGAAGATTTTACTCAGTCTTTGATTAGACTAAAGAGAACATAATATTTCAAGGACAAAATTCACCTTTATCCAGATGTAGAAACATTTTCTAATTTGGAATCCATACTTATTTTCTATTAAAATTTAGATTTGTGGAAAGAATTGGGGTTATGCAAAAAAACAAACAAACAAACAAACAAACAAAAAAAACAATGTGGAAGAGATGATGAAGAAAATTCTTTAGGAAAAGCCAAAATGTCTTTACTTAAGTTGGTCCTTTCTATTGTGTCCTTTCCTCTCTCAACTATAAAGTTCTGCTTGAAGTTCTTGTTCCTGAGACTCATATTTCTTCTTTTGTCTCATCCTCTGAAATCCCTCCATTCTGTAACTCTTGCTTCCCAGTTTGAATTTTCCCTTGTTTTTTTAATAAATTTTTATTGTGTATATTTAAGGTATACCACATGCTCTTTTGGGATATGTAGAGATAATAAAAGAGTTACTATAGTGAAGGAGATTAACTTATCCATCCATCTCACATAATAACCCGATAAAAATCACATTTCACCTTCTGAGGAATCCTTGTCAAAGGATTTCTGAACTGGGGCAGCTGCTACAGGTATGGGTGCTTTCCCAGCCTGCTCACTCAGGGTTGATGACAAACACTTGCTTCTACCAGATGCTGTTGCTTAAAATCCCCACTGTCTTGAGCTTCTGAATTTCCCAGGTACCTTTACTTCCAGTAGCACACATTTCCTTTTCATCATCTTTTTCCATCATGGCTCTTTTTCTGAAAATTATCTTTCTAGTTGAAGTAGGAAGGTTCAGGGATATGTGAGTGGAAATTCTTTGTCAATGACTTGAGTTTGCAGGACTTTTGAATCCTGATAAGGAGAAAAAGTAAGTAGAATCATGCCCAGGAAGAAGGGCAAGGGCCTTCCTTAGATCCATGTCTAGTTTGAACCTTGTGTGAACACAGCCAATTACCCCTAAGACTCATAAGTGGGCTAACCCTTTCTCAAAAGGCTGAAACCAGATGGAAATTTGGGGTCAGGCCTAAATTAGTGATTTAAAAAATGACTTGAGAACCTAATAGATGGGGCTTTGGCTAATAGGAGCTGTTGAGACCCAGATACTTGAAAAGATATCTTTCAAGTATTTCTTAATCATTAATAGCATCTTCTATAAGCAACTATGTTACTTTCTTGGTCTGCTGCAGCACTTTACAATGGCTTTAAGTGTTTGACATGGGTTCATATATTAAGATAGATTCATATTTTGTGGGACAAATTTTTATTTACTATTGAATATCATATTTAAGTATCAATACAACAGAAATTCTTCAAAAGCAATTATGAATAAAAATAATTTGAACCTTGAATTATTAATTGGTAGATTTGGTCCATATTTTCACTATTTTATGCTTTCTTGATTTGTAAACTGAAACTCAGAATTCTTAGTATGAATTTCTTGTCTCTTTTATGCTTTAAACTAATGCACCAAATCCAAATTTTGGTATGTATCAACTTAGATTTTATTGTTGTTGTTTATTTCTAATGGTTTCTCTTGTCTCTCTAACATATATGTCTAATTAAATTTTATTTTCAAGCAAAAATTTAAGGTGGTATAGGTAAATCAAATTATATTCTTAAAAATATTTCTCTTTCCTTAATAGTAGAATTTTAATAGTATATATATAAAAATATATGAAAATAGAGATTACATTCCAAAATGACTTCAGAGTTAAGGCTGGAAGTATTAGCCCTCTGAATCTGATTTTAGTTATTTAGAAACAAAGGGCTAACGAGATATTAATTCTGGTTACTATTATTCTTGAGTCAGTTTCAGCAGGAAAAATAATCCCAAATACTTTTGAAATCAGTTTTCTTTAATTTAAACATCATATTGAAAAAAATGTTTTATATGATTTATTGATTCATGACATTTTTAAGATTAAAATGTAATAGTAATATTCTTCCATTGAAAATAATAATAAAAATGTGTGTTTTAAACATTTGTGGAAAGAAATCTAAACTTTCAATTGCATGTATTACAAACATCTATAGTTGAAATGTTATTCAATTGTATGAGAACATGTTGGGAGTATATTTTTTGTTGTTGCAGTCAATAAAACTATGTGATTTTGCTTTAATTGAAATTTTATTAGCGAAGTTCTCCATGAATGATGGGATTTCTTAATTTAGCAACATCCAACATCAATTTAAGAACTTTCAGTGACTTTCTGTTTGTTGGTCTCTTGCTAATTCTTTAACTTAAATAATAAATATTGATTTCATAATTAAGGAAACAAGTCCTGAATGTTTCAATGGGTAATGAGAAAATAGAAAAAAAATTCTTGTTTGTTTAATACAAAGAAATATAATGAAACATCCTTGCTGCAGGAGACCTTAGAAATTATGGAGGGTGGAGCAGTGAGGGGCACCCAGCCTGGGACCTATGAGTACAGTCTTTGGGAAAGAACAGATCAAAGGCCAAATCCCACTCTGCCACTAATCAGCTGTGTTTTCTTAGGAAGCTCACTTAGCTCTCTGAACCGGTTTCATTCAGCATGTGTAAAACAGAGATATTAGTAGTCTCCTTCTCAAGGTATTTTTGTGAGTGTCAAATGTGATGATGAATGTAAAGATTTAGCATTGTATTTAGCCTAAAGTAAATACTCAATTCATTATTGGTTTTATCATCATATTATTATTATTACGAATGAGTCTATATCCTTTATTTTATTAAAAGAGGAAGTTGGGGTCCAGGGAGGAAAACAACAAGCCCAAGATATTTCAGCTTACCTTTTTCATTTTATGCTACATTTACAGAATCTAACCTGCTTACCTAATTGAAGTAAGAATTATAATTTGAACACTGGAATCTCCAAACATTCCCTAGCATCTCTTTCTCCAGAAAAATAAAGATAAGGCTACTAAACAGTTGAGGAGAGCAAACTCACATCACACTCCTGCGAAGCAAAGTGGACATATACAAATATATACTTGTGCATACATGGAGAGAGAAATAAAATGCACAGTGTTTATTTGCCATGCCATTGTAGAACACCTAATCCCTGAATGACCACGTGGATGCTTTTGTGTTTATTTTTATGAATGATCACCTCCAGAGACATCTAAGGGAAAGTCAAACCTATCAATTGTCCAGGGGTTGGAACACCTGTGTTCTGGTTTTGGTACCCCTTCTGAGCTATGTGACACGACCAAGAAAATCTTCCCCATGTGTGTACCTATGTGAGGAATGATGATGTTTATCTCCCAGTGCTAGTGTGAGGTTCAACACTTTTAAGGGTGTAAATAGGGATTCAAACTCTAAATGCTATACAATCAAGAGGGATTAGTTAACACGCTTTAAAACCCAGTGGGTAGCAGGTAATTATGAAAGTTTATACGAAAACATGTTCCAGTTAACAAGATGAAAGGAATGCATAGATTTTAGAGCTAAGCATAAAATATATCAATAACATTTGAACACTTTATTTTAGCCTGTTCTACTTTGATAGTGTTGTAACTTAAGACTAATTTTTGCCTATAATTTGTACACTGTTTTATTTGCAGTTATGGTCTTTCAAATAATTTTATGTTTTGATTTGAACCCAACAGTACAATTTATAATTAAACATTAACCAATTTAAAAGAAACTGTTATTAATAAGCAATTGTTCATAACTCTTATTTATAGGATGATAATGTTGAAGACAAAGAGGAAAAAGGGGGAAATTATACCAGTTACGTAAGTTGGAGAAGTATAGAAGAATGGAATGAGTAACGCAGATCAGAAAAATGAAATGAGAAAAGATTTAAGAAGACAAATAATGTCCTTAACCTTTCAATGAATTTGAGTTTGTCATTTGTCATCGGGATGAATACAGTTATCTATTGAGACCCAAATTGTTGTGATCATTTACTATGCAGATGACAGTTTGTGATTAGATGAAATCACCTTAAAACAAAGTAAGGAAAATAACACAGGTCAGAGACTGAGGAAAGAGAACACCATTATATTATTTCTAAGCAATGCTGAGAGATGTGAGAAGACAACCAGCAAAGAATGTAACCACCAGATCCAGGGCAATAGCGAGAATATGGAAGCTGAAGGATTAAGGAATACAAGAAGAGGAATGAAACCCAGTGAGGCGAGAGAGAGAAAGATGCACACTATATGGAGAATATGTTCCATATATAGAAATGTAGTCATTTTGTAAAGTCAGCTGATTCATCCAGTTGTGATCAAAGAGAAGGTTCTCCTTGGAAAGCAGATATAAGCAAGAAAATAGATACTGAAGGGGACGGGGGAGAGGAGGATACACAAAAGACACTCTAAACCAAGTTTTACAATTCTTTTCCATTTGATTAACTTCAATAATTTTTATTAGTATGTGTGAGATATACTAATAGCCAGAAGACAAAAGCTTTGTCTGCAATTATATTTCCATCATTTTCTAAAGACTTTTCTTAATGAATATGTTTAGACATTATGATGTGTGTTTATGTGTATGTGTTTTAAAGCTATTAAGATTTGTACAAGGGCTACAATCTTAATGTGAACTTGTGCTAAAACAAGTTCATGAAAATATTTTATATATAACAGGAAAAAATTATATAATAGTGCCAGTCTTAACAGAAATAGGAAGTTCCTTGTGTTTTCAAGGTGTTAATTGGTATATTCAGAAAAATCACAGCATTGGATCTTAGGATAATTTCCAATTAGATTATTAAAATATTGGGATACAGGTAAATGGCCCCCACATAAGAAAGATGATCTAATTCAAAGCACTATAATTTCAACATGAATTTTTTAAAACAAAACCTCTCAACAGTTCAGTTTAAAGAAGACATTAATATATGAAACAATGTTGGTAAAAATACAACACAAATATCTAATGGAATTGACAAAGTAAGTTTCATACTTTAAAACATACATATCACAAAACAAAATGTTTTTCTCATTATATACTTGAAAGAAAGAAACTTATTTAAAAATGTTAATTTACAATAGTGAAAACAGCCTAAAATCTGTACCCCCATAATATGCCAAAATAAAAAAAATTAATAAAAAAAAAAACTGTGTGAAGTTTATACAACATTAAAAAAAAGGAGTTACTCAGCAAACAGCCATTCACTGATACACTCACCTTTAACACGTATGGAATGAACACCTACTAGTAGCCAGGCACTGTTCCACACCCTGGGTACGACAGTGAACAACACAGGCAACAGTCCCTGCTCTTGTGTTCCAAACATTTTGGTGGGAGGACACATACAATAAATGAACAAATATATATGACAGTTGGTTATAGGATTATGGAGTAAAGTAAAACAGAATAAAAAGGGACAGGGCGAGAAGTAGTATGTAGACAGATGGTTAGGGAAGCCCTGTCTGATGGGAGGGTATTTGGAGAGAAAAATGGAGATAAAGAGAAACATGGTTATCTGAGAAAAGATACCATCCAGGGAGAGCAGGAGCATACTTGGAACATTCAGTAACCGCGAGGGGCCAGAGTCCCGGGAATGCACTGAGTAAGGTGCAGGATGGAGGAAGAGGAGACAAGAAATGCGTGGAGGGCTGCATCATGCAGGGCCTCAGGGCCACTGTAGGGGCTTAGGATTCACTTGGAGGAAGATCAGAAGGTATTGGGGAGTTTTCAACAGAGGAGTGACATGAAATGATTTATAGTTTTGAAGCAGTGGGCTCCTGTGTGGAAAAGAGATTGTAAGGGGAAGGAAAGAAGTAGGAAGACCGGTTACAGTAATAAGATGAACGTTAGATTGCAGTGGTTTGGAGCAGAATGGTAGGGTAGAGGTGATAAGAAGTGGTCAGAGTCAAGATAGGTTTGAACACAGAGCCGACAGGATTTGCTGATTGACTGGCTAAGGAAGAAAGAGGTGTCGAGGATGATTTCAAAGTTGAGGGCCTGAGTAGCTGGGTGAAGCATAGAATCAAATACTGATCTTGGTCTTTAAAGATTATTTAGCTTATTAATTAGCTTATTAGTATTAGCTTATTAGTATTTAGCTTATTAGTTTCTTTTCATTCATTAAAAAAGAAAAGATATATATTTCTGAGAATTATTTAGTAATTATATAATACAAAAATCAGATATAGAAGTCATAAAAAGGTTAATCTGTAGTATTTTAAAAATCTTTTGATAGTACTGTGGTTTTATTTTTAAAGAATGTTATATTTTAGAGATATATACTAATATGTTTCTAGAGAAAATGATCTGATGTCTGGGAATTGCTTCAAAAGTGATTTGGACTAGGGAGGTAATGAGGAGGTTAGAGATGAAATAAACTTGGCTATGTTGATAATAATCTTTACTCTTCTGCATATGTTTAAAATTTTCCTAATAAAAATTACAGATATATTTGAAATACCTATATTTCTGTCCTCTACCCCTACATTCATAGGGAAAATTGAAATAATCTTTAAAGACAAAGTAATTGTAGAGTAAATATAGAAAGAGTATACATAGGAAGAGAAAGCATAGAATAATGTCTGTATGTATATACATCTCTATATAGTCATTACCTCTTAAAATATATCCTAAATGACAAATAGTAACATGTGTTGTTGTTTTTTTTAATTTTTCCAATGGGCTTTAGGATACATTGGTAGACCAGAACCATATTCCCAGAGTGCCAGGAGATTTGGTAGAAACTTAGATGAACGTGGTTTTATGATACCTCTTGGAAGATGGAACATGAGAGGCCAAGAGTCTCAGCCCTAGCAAAAGTTCCCAACCTGAGCCTGGCACAAAATGTGCAGAGCCACTGTCTCTATCAATGTAACCAAAATGTCAAAAACAAACAAACAAACAAAAACACCATTTTATCGGGTGGTGGGCAGGCGGTAGAGGGGAGGAGGAAAGGGGTGTATGCTTCCATAATGTGTGTGATGCACACCACTGGGGGATTGGACACATGGGGAGGGGCAGGGGCAATATTTGTAACCCTAACAATATTTGTACCTCTATAATATGATAAAATAAAAGAAACAATTTAAAAAAAGATTAAAAAATCAGTAGAATAAATTTAAATTTCCTATTGACTTCTTCCCTTTGTGTTAATAAAAAGCATCTGTTAGAGTTCACACACACACAAAAAAAGACATCAAAAAAAAAAAAAAACCAACAACAACAAATACTGATCTTGGAAGCACCCACATAAAGAGCAAGTTTTGTGGTGAGGTGGGGCTGAGCAGGAGCCTAGCTTTGGGTATGCTGAATCTGAGATGTCTGTTGGCTAGCATTCAGGTGAAAGGTCTTAGTGGAGATTTAATTGGGGCAGGTGTTTGGCGTTACAGATGGTATTTAAAGTACCAGGACTGGAAGCACCATTTAGAATGTGCATGCAGTTGAAAAACAGAAGAGATCCAAAGGACTTATCCTTACACGATCCTAAAGAGGCTCTCCAAAATTCAGAATTTGAGAAAGAAGGAGGATCCAGGAAAGAAGGATTAGGACTAGCAGGGTAGCCAGCATATTAGGAGGTGAAGAAAGTGTTCAAGGCAGATGCGGTGACCTGTGTCAGAGAAAGTGAACATTGCAGTTGGCAGCATGGAATTGAATGATGATCTTGACAAGAGATTAGGCAGAGCAGTGGTGTTAAGAGCATCACTGGAGAGTGTTCAAGAGAGAACATCATTAGTGAAAGTGCAGATATAGAGAAGTAAAGTCTTTCTGGAATTTTGCTATACAAGGAGGCAGTGAAAGAAGAGCAGATTTTTAGAGGAGGATCTAGGACAAGTTGAGTTTAAATATCACTTCAGAACACTTCTGATAACCCAGATAATACATATGATTGGGGGTGATAATGTAAGAAACCCAGCTATATTATTTTCAGGTATTCCAGGTGCTTCATTTGCATTTCTGAAAATAAATTTGTTTTTTATGCACACAATTATATTTAAAATTCACTGTGAAAAACTTGCCCAAGTACTGAAGCACTGACAGCTCTTCTATCTTTTTTTTAATCCAAATCCCTTATGATCTTTGTATCTAAATATTATATAGACTTTAACTTGCTACAGATAGTTATTTAATTGTATTAAAAAATGTAACTCAGAACATTTTTAAAACCATGAAGATAATGTTAGATATTATTAGCTGTCTACCCAGCAGCCGTATCCCTTTTTCCTCTTCAGTAAAATTCCAGTTTTCTATAGAATGGCAACCTGTTTAGCTCTCAGCAATGAAAATTCCACCCCCATTTGTCAGATGCTATGTTTGTAGCTGTGACAGCCATCTCGTGATCATAAGTAAAAAGCAAGAAGCAGAGATTGGTAGAGGAGACGGTTAGTAAGAGCGTTAGTCTTTGATGATATTGTTGAGCTCCTACACCAAATCTGTAAGCTCTTACCACTAGACTTCTATTATATGTAAGATAATTAAATATCTTCATTGATAAAGCCACAATTACTTAGATATGCTATTACTTGCAGCTGAAAACATTCATAATTGATATAATTTTAAATTAAATTGGTGACTAGAAATCACAGGTGGAAAGCAACTTAGATTTCTCATTGAAAAACACCCTTTATTCCCATTGTGATGCTTTCATCTAAAGGAGTCTATGAATGTGTTTTTAGTAATAACAATATCAACAATAATAATAGCTAAAACTTATATAGTACTCACTATGTTCCAAGCACTGTTCTAAGTACTTTAATTGTATTATTTCATTTAACCCAGTGAGGCAAGTATTATTGTTTCCCACTTTACAGATGAGAAAACTGATCACAGAGAGATTAATAACGTCCCTAGGTTTACACAACTAGTTATTAGCAAAGTTGAGATTAGAAGCTATAATATCTGCCTTCAGAATCTGTACTCACATGGTCAGTACTCCCCAGGGTTATGAGGAGAGTCTCTACTTGCTCAATAATTCCTACCCTGACTCTATGGTCAACAAGCCCTGATTGCCAGATGTCCTATCTTAGTTTACTCTTTTCCTTATCAGTGCCTTAGTCATCTTATTTTAATTGTAGAGTTGATCAAAGCCTTTGTTTTCCAGGAGGAAGGGGATTGCACATATCAAATATCCTCTTCTCCCGATATTTTGGGCTGGTCTGCAATCTTGCAACACGCTCTTGTGCCCTCTTTCCACTTAGTAATTTTGTGTGATTATCAGTGCCGATCAGTTTTCCCTTTTCTTGGTAAAAATCTTGTTTCCTGGAATTATACCAATTCTCTTTGTCCATTGGCACCGCTGACATAGATTATCAGCAAAACATAGAATATATATGGGCAATAAAAAATAGAATGTCTACACGTATCTATAACAATTAATAAACCATTTCATGTATACCTACTGAATAGGATACATGTGTTTATAGGTATAAATTATCCATCTATAAATATTATAAATAAAATACACCAACTGGGTGTATTGTCAGTTAAAGTTTACAAATCCCTATGACATATTTTTAGCCTCTATTTTAGAGAGGTTCAAAAAAGGGAAGTAACTTGTCCAAGATCACACTGCAAGTGGCTATATCATCTCAATGTAAACATTTAAGGCATCCAGTACCTCTCTTTCCTAATGATTATCCTCAATTATAATGTACACTTATTTTTGTGATCATTTGATTAATGTTTTCCTTATCTATAAGGCAGGTTTTATGTCTTTTTTTGCTCAGTATTTTATTACCATTACCTAAAACAGTGACTGATGCACAGTAGCTGCTCATGAAATATTGAAAAAAATTGAATTTTAAGAATATATTTGATTAAAGTAAGATTTTTTAATATTTTAAAAATAAGATATGAAAAAATAAATAAATGTAGTAGAGCCTACATTCAAACAAAATCTGACTCCAAATCCAGTCTTCTCTGGCTAGTTTAGTGTTCTTCCTTTCAATGTAACTATGAAATCATCTTAGTTACTAAATCAGAAGCGTCATCTCAATCAGGGTGTCAAATCAAACACATAAGCTGCCACTCTCTCCTTTTGTTCCCATGACATACCTTGCTAAATAGTCATCACCCTTTTGCCCACTGAACCTAGGTAAGGCTTCAGAATCCTTTTCCACTTAGAACTTTAGATAATCACTAGAGATAAACTATTGTTGACTAAAAGACATAAAATGTATTTGCCATTCCAGATCTAGAGGGTCATTGAAAGAAGTTTATCCCATTTAATTTATACTAGTTCTGTCTCCTCCACAGCTATTTCAACACTGCAGAGAGGAGAAAACATGGATGTTAGGAGCAATTATATCACAGTATCACACTTATTAACAAATTCTGAGTGGAAAAATCTATCTATGTATGGAGAGAGAGAAAGAAAGCACATATCAACCTTCTGACAAAATGTTCTAGAAACTCCTGTTCTCAATGCATGGGCCCTAAATATTATAGGCCAGAATGATAGGTGTTCCTTTATCTCAAATGAGTTATGTCAAACATAAGGATGTCTGCACAGGGACACTCTTACCTCGACTGGGCTTTGTTTCATCTGATGATTTGTCCTTTAAGGAATATTGGCCAACAATATGGTCACACACCCACACCAGGAAAACCAGCCTCAAAATGGCTGCCAGGCTCACAATTCCCTTCTGAGGAAACCTGCACATTTCCAGGGAGGGAAGCTTCCCTAGACAGTCCTTTACTGGGCTGCCTGCCTGGTGCTGCATGACCTCAGCCTTGCTCACAGGTGATGGAATTGGATGTGAATATCAATGCAATGAAAGTAGAGTAATAGGCTAGGCAGGGGCTTTGAGACCAAGTGACTCATGGATTTTCTCAGGAAGTTTAATTGAGAGATACAAAAAAAGTTGAGGATGTTAGCATTAGAGATAGATGCTGAAAAGATGGAAAGAGACAAAGCAGTAGGCAGAAGCTGTGATACAATGAATTTGGCAAGAATGTTTTTAGTTTGTATGTCTCTATGAAAAATTTAAAAAGTCAAGACATACGTGTCTAATTGGTCTAACATCCTGCTAAGTACTTTTTTCTGTTAATATGCTGAGTTTTATATAAAATCAGGATATTTTTTACAGTATCTTTTTCCATGAATTGGTTTTAATAATGTTCCTGCAGTATTTTCCAAGATATAAAGTTAAAATTTACATTTTTCTCATAATTTCCAGATTTGGCTCCCTTTATTTTTCTAGCAGTTCCTATTTGATTTGCATTCCCCAGAAAACACATCATTTGTTTATATATTCTCAGAGCTTTCTGTGTGCAGTTCCAATGGTATTCTGCAGGTTATAATGGCAAATGTTTAAATTAGTCAATAATGACAGAGGATGTAGAGTACTTTAGGAAATGGAATTCTAACTTAAGAGATGCTAGGCCTCGTATAGGAAAAGTAGAAGGAGATGGTCATTGATTAGGTGTTGGATGAGTATATAGTAATGATTTGGGTAAATGGGATTTGCTAATTTTCTGTCTGAGTAAATACACTAATAATGAGGCACACTTAGGTGGCTGTTAATTAGCATTTCAGTTAGTAATGAGACTGAAAAATATTGATTTGGCTGTGACTGTAGACGTCCAATAAATGCAGTATGGCCCAAGGACTGGTTTCTTGGCTACAGGATATTTTTGACATAATTCAGGGTAGTCAGGAAGCAAGAGGGACACATTAGGCAATCAACATGATCTAGTATCTTTTGCAATCATTAACATCATCATTACCTTTATTTTCTTTACTAATTAATATATGTACCAAGATATTTTGAATTTAATGTATTTTTATTTGAAGCTAATCATGACAATTTTCTTATATTTATTAATTCATTTTATTTTTTCTAATATGTATCTCAAATTTTTTTGGTTGGTTTACTCATTGGGTAGACGTTATTGCTGTTGTTAATATTTTATTTAAAATTTCCATTTCTGTGATTCTTATTATCTTTGGTTAAATCTTTTTCTTAATTAAAGTGCAACAGATTTTTATTACTGAAAAGCTAGAAAATACAGAAAAATAGGAAAACAAAAATTAAAATTCTTTTTCAAATTTTTATTTTTATTTTTTTTTATTTCAGCATATTATAGGGGTATAAATGTTTAGGTTACATATATTACCTTGGCCCCACCTGAGTCAGAGCTTCAAGCCTGTCTATCCCCTAGATGATGCACACCACATCCATCAGGTGTGAATATACCCATCCTCTCCTCCCCACTCCCATCTTCCTGACACCCGATGAATGTTACTATTATATGTGCACTTAAGTGTTGACATCAGTTAATACCAATTTGATGGTGAGTACAGATGGTGCTTGTTTTTCCATTCTTGTGATACTTTGAAACCTCAAAGATGACCAGTGTTTTTTTCTGGCACATAATAAATTATTATAATACTTGGAAGAGAACAAAAGGACAAATTTGGATGTTAGAGAGCTAACATTTATACCATTTTCATATACAATTGAGAGAACTTAAGTTGTAAGACTAATCATATATTTTTAAACTACAAGATACAAATAAAAACTGTGCCAACCTCCTCCTTCTCATTCTGAATATTAATTAGCTACTTTCACAGCTAAAAAGAGAGAAAAAAGAATAACTTAAATTTTTGTAGAAGGAAAGATAATGAAAATAAGAGCAGAACTGTAATAGAAAATTCATATGTAATAGCAAAGGTGAATGTTGCAAAAGTATTAGTTTCCTTCTAATATCTATTTTCTTTTTTATTCTTATTAATATAATACTCAATATTATGGTTGGCATACAGTGGCCCAGAATAATAACTATAATTGCAGCACAGTGTAGTTATGGGAACAGATTCTGGCCAATGATAAGTTAGTGAATGGATTTTGTGGCAGCTTTTGGGAATTGTTCTTAAAAGAGAGCTATTGGATATTCTCTGCTCCTTTCTTACTTATTTCTTTCTTTATTTTGGACCATGAGGACAAAGATGAAATGATGTATTGGAAAGAGCCTGATTTCTTAAGGTCCTCATGAATTTTAAAGCCACTATGTTGACCTAAACTCGTCTCTGAATTTTTATGTGAGACAGAGATAAAATTCTACATTTATTAAGTAACTGTTATTTGGAATTTCCCTGTTACTGTCATCTAACACTTACTCCCTACCTCATAAAATCAGCAAAGCCAAAGAATGGCTCTTTAAAAAGTAGTAATATTTACAAATCTCTATGTAGACTTACCCCTCTCTTTGAAAGAAAGAAACAAAACTAAAGAGAATGAAAGAAAGCTCAAATCTGTAATGTGGGGGAAATACAATTTGGTATTTAAGTTCTACTGGCATTAGAAAGATAAAAGGTAATTAAAAAGTTATATCAATAAATTTGTAAATATAGATGAAATCTTAAGAATTCTATCTTTTATCAAATTGACTTAAGATAGAAAATGTAGTCTTTTAACCATTAAGGAAATTTAATCCATACTTAAAAACTTTCCCATATAGAAAACGCCTGAATCATTTTATCAGTAAGTTCTACAAAATTTTTAAGATGTAGAATATGAGTCAAATTTGCTGGGTTATGCCATGTACAAGCAATCTTAAAGTAACAGTGTCTTATACAATATATTTGTATTTCTCGTTTACATTTTTATGTTATTATTATTATTGCTCCAACTTTGCTGTAGCTCTTTCCTAGCTGTGCAATAGAATCATGTCTCCTACAAGTGTCTTCTAATTCTGGCACTCAGACCAAAGGAATTATCTCTATCCTGTGTATGCTTTCCTCACCACGGAGAACACACGAGTAAGAAGGACTCTGAATAGCAATCCAATTGCATTATGGCTTCTGCTTGGAAGTGGCATTTGTTACATCCACTTACATTCCACTAGCCAGAGCAAGTCCATGTGTCCAATACTAAATTTAGTGAGGTCAGAAAGTATACTCCCTCCAGAAAGTGTAGGGCTTGGGAAGAAAGCTATTTGTGAAAATAAAACAGACTATATACAGTAACACCCAAACTTTAGGCAAAGAAGAGTGTGAAAACCTTTCAATGCCTTTTGTGAAGATATTACAAAATTGAAACTGAAAAGCAGGAGCAGTATGAGAAAGAAATAGGACATCCAATCTCACTCATTTAATACAGACACAAAAATTCCAAACAAGGCAATGAACCCATAAAACAATATTTGAAAAGATGATACTTAATGACAGCATTGTTTTATCTCAAGAGTGCAAGTTTTGATTAGTGTTAAAAGATAATAAGGTTTATGATATTAACTGATGAAATAAAAAATATTATCATCACAATAGATACACGGAATGATTGGATAAAATTCAGTATTTAATATTTCAATAAAAATTACAAGCAAATGAATAAGTAGGAAGTTTAGATTTCAATTAAATTTTCTTTCCTTCTGAAACAAGTTTAGACTTACCAAAAACTTGCAAAAATTGTACAAAGGATTTCTGTATACCCTTCCAAATGTTAAGATCTTACACAACTAGAATGTAGCTATCAAAACCCAGAAATAAACATCAATACCATACTTATTCAGTAATCTACAGACCTTGTTCAAATATCATTAATTGTCCCACTGAATTTTTTTGAACGAGAATTCAATCAAAGATCAGACACCAATTTAGTTGTCATATTTCCTTTGTCACTTCTAGTCTGAGACAATTTCTTACTTTTTTCCTTGATACTTTGCCAATTTACAGACATACCTTATTTTATTGTGCCTTGCTTTATCACACTTCTCAGATATTATGTTTTTATAAATTGAAGGTTTGTGACAACCCTACCCTGAGCAAGCCCATTGATGCCTTTTTTCCAATATCACATGCTCACATCTTGTCACTGTGTCACATTTTGGTAATTCTTGCAATATTTTAGACATTTTAGTTACTATTATATCTTTTATGGTGATCTACAATCAGTGATCCTTATGTTACTATTTTTACTGGGGGGTCCATGGGCTGCTCCCATATAAGACTGTAACCTTAATATAATAAATGTTGTGTTTATTTTCACTGTTCCACTGACCAGCTTTTTCCTGTCTTTCTCTTTCTTTCCTCGATCCTCCCTATTCCTTGAGACACAACAATATTGAAATTAGGCCAATTAACAACACTACAAATGATCTCTAAATGATCACATGAAAGGAAGAGTAGCACATGTCTCATTTTAAATGAAAAGCTAAAAATTATTAAGTTTAGTGAGGAAGGCATGCCAGAAGCTGAGATAGGCAAAAACTAGGCCTTTTGCACCAGACAAATAGGCAAGTGGTGAATGTAAAGGAAAAGTTCTTTAAGGAATTAAAAGTGCTACTCTGGTGAACACACAAATGACAAGAATGTAAAACAGCCTCATTTTTGAAATGGAGAAAGTTTGAGTGGTCTGATGAGAGATCAAACCAGCCACAACATTCCCTTAAGTCAAATCCTAATTCAAAACAAATCCCTAACTCTATTAATTCTGTGAAGGCTACAAGAGGTGAGGAAGCTGTAGAAGAAAACTGTGAAACTAGTAGAAGTTAGTACATGGGGTTAAAAGAAAAAAAGTTGCCTCCATAATTTAAAATTGCAAGGTAATCAGCAAATGTTCATGTAGAAGCTACAGCAACTTATCCAGAAGATCTAGCTAAGATAATTGATGAAGGTGGCTACATGAAACAACAGATTTTCAGTGGAAACAAAACAGTCTTCTACTGGAAGAAGATGCCATCTAGGACGTTCATAGATAGGAGAAATAAGTGCCTGTCGTCAAAGTTTGAAAGGACAGGCTGACTCTCTTGTTAGGAGCTAATGCAGCTGGTGATTTGAAGTTGAAGCCAATGCTTATTTATCATTCAAAAAATCCTAGGGCTCTTAAGAATTATGCTAATTCTACTCTGCCTATGCTCCATAAATGGAACAACAAAGCCTTGATGACAGCACATCTGTTTACAGCATGTTTTACTGAATAATTTAAGCCCATGTTGAGACTTATTGCTCAGAAAAGTAAAAGATTCCTTTCAAAATATTACTGCTCATTGACAATGCACCTGATCACCCAAAAGCTCTGATGGAGATTTACAAGGAGATTAATATTTTCATGCCTACTAACACAACATCAATTCTGCAGCCCATGGATCAAGGAATAATTTTGACTTTCAAGTCTTATTATTTTAACAGATACATTTCATAGTGCTATACCTGCCATGGATAGTGATTTTTCTCAGGTTTCTGGGGAGGGGGGAAGTAAAGGGAAAACATTCTGGAAAGAATACATCATTTTAGATGCTATTAAGAACATCATGATTCATGGGGAAAGCTGAAATATCAACATTAGCAGGAGTTTGGAAGAACTTGATTCCAACCCTCATGGATAACTTTGAAGGATTGAATATTTCAGTGGAGGAAGTCACTGCAGATGTGGTCGAAATGAAAAAGAGAACTAGAATTAGAAGCGGAGCCTGAAGTTGTAACTGGTTTGCTGCAGTATCATGATAAAACGTGAACAGATGAGTAGTTGCTTGTTATGGGAGGGGCAAAGAAAATGGTTTCTTGAGATGGAAGCTACTCCTGTTGAAGACACTGTGAACATTTTTGAAATGACGATTAAGGATTTCAAATATTACATAAATGTAGTTGATAAAGCAGTGACAAGGTTTGGGAGAGACTCCAATTTTAAAAGCAGTTCTACTGTGGGTAAAATACTGTTAATATCAAACAGCATTACATGCTATAGAGAAATCTTGGTGAAAGATAGAGTCGTTCAAAGTGGCATACCTCATTGTTGTTTTATTTTTAAAAATTCCTAAAGCCACGCCAACTTTCAGCAGCCACCAGCAGCCATCAACATGGAAGCAAAATCCTCTACCAGCAAAAAGATTACATCATGCTAAAGGCACAGAAGATCGTTAGTGTTCTTTTAGAATTGAAGTATGTTTTAATTAAGGTATGAACATTGTTTTTTTAGACATAATGCTATTGCACACTGAACAGACTGAATAGACAGAGTAAACATAACTTTTATATATACTGAGAAACCCAAATATTCATATGATTTCTTTCACTGTGATATTCATTTTATTATAGTGATCTGAAACCAAACCCTCAAGTGTCCCAAGGTATGCCTGTATTTTGTAGCATATTCTTTAATTTAGGTTTGTTTTATGACTCCCAAGGATTAAACTCAGGTTTTGCACTTTTAGCAAGAATACCACACAAGTGATAAACCATCTCTGTACATCATATTAGGAAGTTTGTAATGTTTATACATCTCATTAATGAGGATATTATGTATAAACAACTGGTTAAGGTAGTGCATGCTAGGTATTTTTATTGTATAGTTACAATTTTTCCCTTTCTAAATAAATAGATATATTATGGAAATTTTCTTTTAATTTTGTAAATATTCTATTTCTCATCATACTTTTTGCCCACTACTTTGAATATCCATCAATCATGGTTGCTGCAAAAATTATTATGATAGTATTTGCTAAAATTGTCATTTTCTATTTCCAAGATTATTTCTATGACTAATAATTAAAATTCTGCTGTGAAGAAAAGCTTCCATTTCTCACCCCTTTATTCATTCATTTACTTATTTATATTCAATGTGGATTTGTGAATATTTGTTTTACTCTCTGGGTTATAACCCATTTCTCTTATTATATCTTTTATTTATCAAATTGTCCTAGTTTTGGCCATCGGGTGCCACATCAAGTTGGCTACTATGTCCTTTCAAAATGTCCCCATCATTTCTTGGAGTACTTTCTTGTTTTCTAGACTGAAAAGATGTTCCAGACTCATCTTGTGTTTTCTGAATCCAGTCCATCAATCAGCCATTTCTCCAAGGTGCTCTAGTTCCTTTTATTGGAGAATGATAATTAGAAACAAAGACCTGAGTGCTAGTTGTGCTCAGTCCCACTGGGGTATTCTTGCTTTTAGGTCTCCATCAGCAAACTGAGCTAGAAAGTAAAACAATTAATACATATTAATATTAATGCTTACATACACACACACATTACTTATGAATGTATATTTAAATGTAAATTAAAAATCATGAGTTCATCCTGATGCCATTGATTTCAATCCCATCTCAGAATTTCTTCTAGCCTTGCCCTGCCTCCTGAGGCTCTAGGTGAAGATCAGTCCTTGCTTCTTCCAGCTTCAGGTGGCTGCCCAGCATTGTAAGAGTCCCGTTGCTGTAGCCACGTCACTCCCATCTCTGCTTCTGCCTTCACATCACCTTGTCTCTGGGTGTCTGTGTGAAACATCCCTCTGCCTTTCTTAGGAAGACCTTTGTGATTGTATTGAGGGCCCACCTAGATAATCTGGGATCATCTCCCCACCTCGACATTCATAATCCTGTCTATAAAGACCCTCTTCCCAACCAAAGTAATATTCACAGGTTCTGGGGATCAGGGTATGAGCAAATCTGTGGGAGCCCTTATCAGCCTGCCTCAGTAACTAATCTCACTAGTTTCTGGTTCATCTTTTCTGTGTTTTTTTTTTTTTTCTTACCAATGAATAGATACAAATACATTTTCTTATTTCTCTTTCTTTTTAAAGGTAGCTTATAATAGATAATCTTTTGTACTTTACTTTTATCATTTAACAGTATATCTGGGAAATAAGTCTATATCCATTCATACAGATTATTTCATTATTTTGACAACTTCAGAGAACTCCACTTTGTGAATCTACATTGGTTTATTTGTCCACTCTCATATATGTGGATATTTAGGTCATTATTAATATTAATAACTTATCCAAAACAGTGCTGCATGTATATTTTTATATTGTTGAAAGTGTATCTTCAGGGCAAATTCCTAGAAGTAGTATAGCTGGGTCAAAATATAAGTGCACACTTAGTATCACTGGTATTTCCAAAAGCCCCTCAAAAAGGATTTTGCAGATCAGATTTGCATTTTTAGCAGCAGTATGTGGCAGTTCTTATTTCTCAGTATTCTTACCACAATTACATTGTCATACTTTTAATATTCACAAGTTGGATAGATAAGAAATATTTTAATTTTCATTTCTTTAATCATGAGTGAGGTTGAACATCATTTTCATATATTTGAGAGCCATTTTAATATATTTTTATTTTTAATTGTCTTTTCATTCATAAAGAAATTTCTGTGGCAAATTGTATCTCTAAATAAATCTATAGGCACATCAAATTCATAAAAATTATTCAAAGTATTCCATTTTAGAACAATAAAAGAATGATATCACCATGTGTATTCATCATTGACTTAATTTCTGTGGCTAGTGAAGTTAGGCATAAAAAGAAATAAAAGTAAAAGAACTAGGAAGGAAGAAATAAAACCATAAGTATTCATAGCTATTATAATTGTCTATGTAATAAAACTCAAAAGAATTCCTAGTTCATATCTTAGGATTATTGAGATGATTTAACAACATTCCTGGTTATAAATTATCTTAGGACAATTGTATTTCTGAATACCAAAAAGACAAAATGTAATTTATAAAAACATATCATGAAAAACCAAATAAAATGTTAAGTAACTAGAAATAATTCAACTTAAACATTCAAGGGATATTGATGGAGAAAACTATAAATTTTATATTTTTTGGAGAGTCATGAAAGAAGATCTGAAAAAATGAAGACATGTGTTTATGGATAAATGATATATGGTTATATAATGTAACCATTCTTCTCAGGCTGAGAAGTAGAGTTCCATTCAAAATCCTACATCACCTCAGCAATCTTGACTAGCTGAGGCTAAAATTTATGTGGAAGATCAAAGCCATTCCTAAAGAACTAAGAACCAGTTTGGAACACTTGACCTATGAAACACTAAGACTTCACAGAAGAGGAACCCTGAGTGGTTAATAAGCATAGGAAGAGATGCTCAACCTCACCCATGTTCAGAAAAGTGTGTATCAAAAATCACAAGATACCATTTCACACTTACCTAGTTAGATAAATGATAAAGATGAACAAGTATTGCCATAAATAGAAAGCAAGTGAATACTTCATACCTTACTGGTAAGAACATAAAATCTTAAAATATATTCTAAAGCATGTGGTTGTACTGAAAAAGGTTAAAAATGGGCATATATTTTATTGGAAAAACTCCATTTTCAGACATATACCCAAGAGAAAGTATTTGATATGCACACTCAGAGATAAGTACAACAATGTTCCTAACAGCAACTTGTAAGAATAAAACATTGGTGAAGAACTCAAATTTTCATTCACTTGGGAATAAATAAACTATCTATACAGTGGTGAAAATAGATGACCTTCAGCTGCATGTGCCAATGTGGATAAATCTCAAGAACAATAATGAGCAAAAAATAAGCTACAGGAGACTATATATATCCTATAAAATGTATGAATACATAAAGCTAAACAATGCACAGTTTAGGAATACATTGCTATGGATATGTGGTAAAACTATTTTTAAAAAGTAAGGCTGTGATAAACACCAACTTCACGATAGTGACTACCTCAGATGTTGAAGGGTGAGTGGGCTGAGATCAGGAAAGAGCACACAAGGAGATTTTATGACCCTAGAGTCTTTAGGAGGTTTCATTGTTTAAAATGGACATATTCTTCACATCTTACACATGTGCTATACATGCTTTTGTGAGTATATAAAAACTCAGTAAAAATGGATAGATAGTAGTTGGAAGCATCAACATGGCTAATGGCCTTCTGAGGAAATGTTTGCTGATGTGCTTTGTCACGAGAGGGTGACAGGTGCTCTGTCCCTGCCCCACTTATCATGTGCGCTTACCCTCGTTCACATCTAGCTGAATATTTTGGTCTAGAATATCATTCTCCAACTAAAAAATAAGAAAAAAAATCAAATCAAAACTCAGAGAGGAACCGACTCTATGTCATGGCACAAGATAAGCCTAGATAAGAGCTGACGTCCCATTAGCAGAAAGCAAGAAGCTTTGAGAGCGACAGAGGGAGAGCTGCGTGGCAGCGCTAGGAAGGTAAAACAAGAGGTGAACACTGCTGGTTTCTGAGTATTCATAATGTGAATATCTAACAGAAGCCATCGATATCATTCATTTGAACCAATCACATTTGGGAAAGGTCATGAGTCCATAACAACACCCGAAAAGAGGAAACTGCTATACACTGCTAGAGAAAATCATGTTCATCAACATGAGTCAATTTAATATGAGCACAGTTTCTCACAGATGAAAGAAGGGGTTAAGCCATCTGATTTAAAGGAAGGTGGACGACTTTGATTTGTTAGTTAGAACAGTACCGTCCTCTCATTCATTGAGCCATTCAAATAGTTATTGAAGTGTTAGTGAGGAGCATTTGCTCTGCTTAGGTGTAAGAAATGCCTTACAACAAAGAAAAAAGATGAGCCTGCTGAGTTAACACTGAGAAATATTGATCTGAGGCCAGAGGCTGGATTGCAAGTGTCGGCCTCAGGCATCACAGAAGAGTCAGTTGCACACCTAAGTGCTGAACCTTCAGGAATGAGCTGCATTGTGCTTCACCTGGTAAACAGGCAGGCGGGCTGCCAGTGTGCAGGAGACTTTAGGAGCTCTCAGGAGCTTAATGGGATGCTCATTCCAATCAGGTGGAATTATTGATGCCTGACCCTTTTGTATGGCTGTGAAGCGAGCATTGTTTGTGTTCCTGCTCTGCAGAGATATCTATTATATCCTTTGGTTGCATTAAAGCGTGTACATTCTTGGCTTGGGTCTGCCTTTTCATCAATCACTGACACTATTGTGACAGCTATGCATGTTCCAAAAACACTAGCTCTAAGGCACTTTGAAAAGTGTCATTAAAAATAAAAAGTACTGTGAGATCAAATAAATCTGGGGAATGCTGTGTCAATCAGAGTTAAACAGGAGTCACTGAGATTTCCCAGAGCCTTTAGTAGGCATCGTGAATATCCATGAAAAGGGTTGCATGTAGTCAAGATTTTCCACACTGATTTTACCATGATTTCTTATTTCAAGCAGCCTTTTCTCCAGTTAATGTTTAGAGAAATGTACTATGTCTCTCTAAGACTATTCACCACAGGGGTCATTCCTAACCCTTCACTGCAAGGACCACACTTGCCAGCTTAGAGAGGCACAGCATTCTGTCCAGTTGCATGATTCAAGTGGAAAACTTGTATTTCTAGAGCCTTCTCCCTGCACTCTACTCTCCTTAATCATCTCTTTCTTGGGCCACAGGGAAGTAATTTTCCTTCTCATTATCAGATCATAATTTTGGATTTTTTGATAAAATGCTGGTAACATTAATTGGGTAGACATGAAAGGAAAGAAACAATAATAAATAAATTATTGGGGGCATTGGAGGAGACCCTAGTTATCTTCAAACAAGATGCTTTTCTAATAGAGAATGGAATCTTCAGATTTAAGCTAAAGTCCAAAGCACCAATACATTCGTTCATTTGGAGAGCATTTTCAGGGGGCTACTACTTTAGGCTAGGCGTTGAGTCTTGCCCAGAGATATAAAGATGTCCCCAAGGAGCTCTAATGAGTTTTGAGTAATCAATCCAGTCATTGTGACAGAGCTATGCCCAAGATACATACAAAGAAGACACACAAAGTTGTAAGGAATGGATTGTCATTCCCACTCAGACAACTTCTGTCACCAACTCCATGTTCATGTTGTTATCAGGTTTAATAGCTCAAAAATATTTCCAAAATGGAACTTTAGATCCCTATTTTTCCAACCACCCTCCAAACCTATACCTTTCACATTCTTCCTTATTTAATGGAGTAAATTCTTCTGCCAACCACCCACAAACTTGAGCCAAAAACCTACAAAGGATCCTTGAAACTTCTCTTTGGAGGAGAAAGCTTACTTCACCTTCCCAAGATAATGCAAATATCATTGTTCTATGACAAATATGTATCTTTGATCTGTCAGCCACTCCTCCTATCTTGTGTTTAACCCCCAGTCTTTCCTCAGAAATGCTGAAATAATCCATTAGTTTCTCTGACTCTACTCTTATGAACCCATCTCCTCCTTGCTTTCTATACCTAAATCTATTCACTCTGCAGCTATAATTTCACAAAAATGTATGAAAAGTATGTTATTCTTGTATGCTATAGTTTAACAATTCCTCATTGTTTCAGATTAGAATCTTTAGTGTTTAGTCCAGGCCTGGAACCCTGAATAATCTGGCTCCACCCTTTTCTCCAGGGTCATCTCCTACCACTTTCCCTGTCAAGTAGTAGGTTCTGACCGTGTAAGACACCGGTTTCTCAAACATGCTATACTCCGTCCTGTCTAGGTTTGTTGACACTTATACTTGTTCACTTTCCTGGCTCAGCTTTACCCTGTGGGTAGCAGCTAAAATGCCATCTCCTTAGCTGGCTCCTTCCTGACCATCCTGTACTCCTCTCCATTCCACCCAGCTACTCATGGTCATATAACTCTGTTTATTGCCTTCATAGCACTTGTCACAATCTGAAATAATGTGGTGTGTGCCTGTTTTGTTTATTTCATTGTTTTGTTTGTTTCTTTTTGTTTTGTTTTGTTTTTGTCTCTCTCCCATTGGTAGGATACAAGCTCCACTAAGGAAGGCACTTTGTCTTATTTTTCTCCCTTCTATAATCCCAGTGCCTTGCACAAATAGATGCCCAGTGAATTCTTGGTGAATGAATGTGGCAGAATTGAGAGACCTCAGTGCATCCGTCCACAGGGAAGTCTGGTCGATATAGTAAAGCAGGAGCAATAAAAATATCTACAATAGTCATTATTTATTGAAAGGACTTTTATGCCAGGTATGATTCTAACCACTTTATATGCATTATCTCACTTAACCTTTACAACAGCCCTGTGAATTAGATATTATTACAGATGATGCAAGTGAGGCTCAGAGAGGTTAAGGAATTTATTTGAAATATAATTCATAAGTGGAAGAGAAGGGATTTAAACTTAGGTCTGACTTTGACATCTGTCCTCCTGACAGCACTGGCAGCCAGACTGATAAGATCTGACGAATCCATTGATGATGTGTTAAACCAGTCCTGTGACTGCCAATCTATTGGAATTACTACCATCCAGGTCACCCCAGCAGGTCTTCTGTTTGTATAATTAAGTCACAATAAACAAGCTTGTTAAACTATTTGCTAAATTGCCTTCTTCATCTAATTTATCACAGTTCCCTTTTGTCTGATACAGAATATTACCCTAAGAGAAAGCAACATGAGAAGATCAAGTTTGGTAAGTAAGATTACTTGCAGGGGGCAATTTAGAAGCTTAAGCAAGTAGAAGAAGAAGATGCTGGGAAACTTACCAGCAAAATAGACAAATGATTGTTATCTCTATATATTTCTCTCAATTGTAGATTTAAGTTCCCATATTAGAATAATATGATCAAAGATTTTGTAGCAAGAGAACCCATATGAATCTATATTGTCCAATTTTCTATCTTCAACCGGGTAAGATATTGTCTATCTTTTGCCTAGGCAAATCCCAGGAAAGTTAAATATTTGCCCATATTTGGACTGAAGTGAGGAGCATGTCTATAGAGAGGTCTCTGAGTTCTAGATGAAGTGCTTCTTCCAGTGCAACAGGTTCTTTATAAGATATGGATGGCAGAATGTCCTCTTCTCACCCCTTGGATGTCCAAGTCCTAATCCTAGAACCTGTGAATATGTTGCCTTACATGACAAAAGGAATTTTGCAGATATGATAAAAGATACAGACTTTGAATTGGGAAAATTATTCTTGAGTATCCAGGTGGATTCAATCTAACCATACAGGTTCTTAAAAAGCAGGGAATCTTTCCCCACTGTGGTCAGAGGAGACATGACCACAGAAGGGCTGGAGAGATGCAAACTTGCTGGCTTTGAGATGGAGTGTGAGGGTCACAGACCTAAGAATATGGGAAGCTTCTAGAAGCTAGAAAAGGCAAAGAAATGGATTCTCTCTAGAACCTCCAAAATGGGAATGAGGCCTGCAGTTACCTAAAATTTTGCCCAATGGCAGACTTCTTACCTATAGAACTGTTTAATATAAGATAATAAATTTGTGTTTTTAAGCTACTAAAGTTGTGGTAATTTGTTACGGTAGCAATAAGAAATTAACAAATGGAAAATTAGAATTTTAAACTGTTATTTAAATTTTACATAAAATAGTTCAAAATAGAGCATATTTCAGTAACTCAGCTTGAGAGGTGTAGATGACTTTATTACCTTCAGGACTCCCTCACGAGTAAAAACATTCATTCAGTGAACATTGGTGGTCTGCTTGTTTCAGGAACTCGTTTGGCTATTGTTCAAAGCCCAAATCATGCTAACTCCTCTTTCACAAAAGAACACAAAACTGTTTTCTTCTTTGACAGATGATGTGAGGCAAAATTTCATGAGAGAAGCTATGGCTCTAATGCTAGCCAGCAGGTGGTGTGGCTTATTTGTTTTGTTCCGAATATGATTAGCTAATATCTCATCCTTACCATAAATTTGGGACAGTTAATGAGAATTCCTATACTATTAAAAGGTAAAGTAAGAGTTTTAAATGAAATCTGTGGTTTTATGAACATACCTGCTTTTGGTTAACTTCTTGATTATTTTGAAGACTACACGGGGGTCACTGTTGCTTAACCTCATTCATTGTAGAAGGTATGATCTTCCGGTTTATGATCCATCTTCTTTCCCTCCTTCCTCCAGAAGAGAACAGAAAGCAGCTAGACTGGGAATCAGAACTGTTGTCAGGCTCAAAACACTTAATTAAACAGTACATTTGATTATTTCTAATCATGTTGTATTAATCTTCTTAGTTCTGTCCTTATATTAGTTGGGAAAGGTTAGGCTATGATGTAGAAAAAAAAAATTCTCAGTGGCTAAACATGACAAAAGTTATTTCTCATTCAAACCCTCTTCCTGAATCAGGTTTCCATATGCAGTAAGTAAAAAATCCAGATTCATTCCAAAGTGTGGCTTGACACCTCATTTTGAGTCTTCGTATTTTTTTTTTTTTTTTTGAGACAGAGTCTCACTTTGTTGCCCAGGCTAGAGTGAGTGCCATGGCGTCAGCCTAGCTCACAACAACCTCGAACTCCTGGGCTCAAGCGATCCTCCTGCCTCAGCCTCCCAAGTAGCTGGGACTACGGGCATGCACCACCATGCCCGGATAATTTTTTCTATATATGTGAGTTGGCCAATTAATTTCTATTTATAGTAGAGATGAGGTCTCACTCTTGCTCAGGCTAGTTTCGAACTCCTGACCTCGAGCAATCCACCCACCTCGGCCTCCCAGTAAAAAATCCAGATTCATTCCAAAGTGTGGCTTGACACCTCATTTTGAGTCTTCCATGTATGCCTAGGCAAGAGAAAAAGGAGCTGGATGATTGTGGTACACCAGCTTTTAAATACTTTGGTTTAAAAGTGACACATCACATGGACCCCCTGACTGAATGGTAGCTGGCAAGTCAGGAGGAGCACATGGGTCTGCAGTGAGAAGTAAATGTCTGCCACAGTCCTCCCAAGTCCTAACATCAAATTTCATAGCAAAGTTCCTAAGACATGTAAACTTTCTACTAGTAATTTAAGAATAACAATTCTTATGACAATGAGTTGCATTTTGTCATAAAACACCAATTTGACTGACTAATAGTAAAAGCTTAAACACAGGAAGGAAAGTAATAAAGTACTAATAAACACAAAAGTTAGATCTGAGGTCCCATTAGTAGACAGTAGAGCACATGCAATATGTAGAAAGAGCAATGGTTGAGCAGTTGGTTTCTGTTCCTAGCTCTGCACATACCAGTGCTCAATACATACTTGAATAAGTGAATGAACTGCCAATATAATCGGGACAGAGGCTCTTGATGCCTATATTCTCATTTACAAAATGAGAAGCCTGGCTGATATAGATTTTTTTCCATGTCTAAAATTCTATTAATTGCAGAATTTTAGCAACCCAATCTTCAAAGTGAATAATCCTAATGATTTGTGTAAAACAATTATTTTCAAAGTGTGATCTGGGGACCCATATGTGTCTCTAAGACCGTTTCAGGGGTTCTGTGAGATAAAAAAAAATCACACGAATAAAAGATCCATTCAGAGTGAAAGGTAGACCAATTGGTTTTAATGGAATAGAATGTGAAAGATGATTGTTATGGTTTAAGATTCAAACATTGCAAGTGATCTTTAAGAAATTACTACTTTTTAACTTTTGGTATAGTATCAACAAAGCATATCCATGATCATTTGAAAAGGCTCTTAAAATTCTTTTTCCTTTTCTGACTACATATGTGTCTGCAGTCAGATCTTCTTCATGTACTTTAACCAAAACAACATATCCCAATAGATTGAGTGAAGATCGGTTATGAGATTCCAGCTGTCTTCTATTAAGCTAGGCATGAAAGAGATTAGCAAAACTGTAAAACAATGCCATTCTTCTCACTTTTTTTTGAAAATATAGTTATCTTTTGTAAAAATTAGGTATTTATGTAAATATATAAAGGGCTTATTATTATTTTCTAATGAATTAACAAATATGTATGTGAGACCACTCAGTTTTAATCTCTACTATGGTACATATTAGTGTTTAATCTAATAATTTAATCTCTAATACGGTACATATATCAATAGATACAATGTACATAAGCAAAAGCTCCTTGAGTTCTTTAATAATGTTCAACAGTGTAAAGGGATCCTGAAACAAAAATATTTGAGAATGACTGACTTAGAGGGTAAGATAGAATTTGACTGAAAAGAACATGTCCTTACATGTGAATATCTTTTCTGGTAGAGGTATGTTTTTAAAGAAACACTCAGAAGAAAATAACATAATAATACTGTTTTCCAATTGTAGAATGTGAAGTAATTTACAGAATGTCTTTATGTACTGGTACAGAGATTGTCATTTCCTCTCCATTCTGCATTCCCTCTTTCTTTACTAAGAAAATTATAATTTTGTTGAGTTTCAATCCTACCAGCTAAAGTAAACTACCTAGACTCTCTAGCAGATAAGTTAGTAGCACCCAATAAAGCAGAATTTTTATAACTGGAAGTTACTGGGTAGGACTTTGGAAAAGTTTCTTGGCAAAATAGAGAAATATTTGTTTTCTCGTTTTGCTATTGTTTCTTTTGCTATTTGTACTTGTTTTGTGTGAGACTATAATGTATTAGCTGGAACTTAGCACCCATGTTGCAAGTATGAGGACAAGATTCATACTCTAAGAACAAAAGAACAAAAATCTAGAAGAATCTTTGGTCCCTGATAGTATCAAATCACCACACAACTCTGGGCCTACCTACTCAGTGTGTTTTTGTTATGAAAGAGAGAAATAAGTTCTTATATTGCTTAAGTCATTGGTATTTGTGATTTCTTAACTCAGTTATTAACTAATGCATAGGTATTATCTCACTTGATTTCAACAATTCCTTGTGAGGTGGATAAGAATGTTGCTATTATTTCCAATTTATATTAATAAATGAGGAGATTGAAGGTTGGAGAGGTTAAGTGAAGCACCTTTAATTATGTCCTAGGGCTGTCATTTTAAAGTAGCACAAACTGGGCAGATTGAACAACAGAAATTTATTGTCTCACAGTTTTGGAGGCTAAAAATATGAAATTGAAGTGTCTGCAGGGTTGGTCCTTTTGTGGGCTGTGACAGAGAATGTGTCCCATGCCTCTCTCCTGCTTCTGGAAGTTTGCTGGCAATCTTTGGCATTCCTGAGCTTGTGGATGCTTTAGCCTAATCTCTGTTATTGCATTCACATGCATTCTCCCTGTATACACGTCTCTGTGTCCAAACTTTTTCCTTTTTAAAAGAACACCAGTCATACCAGATTAAGGCTGAATTTAATGACCTCATTTTAACTTGATTATCTTTGTAAAGACCCAATCTCCAAATAAGGTCACATTCTAAATTACTGGGGATTAAGACTCCAATACTTATTTTTTGATGGATCGCAATTCAACTCATAATAGTACCCAAAGTCATGCAGCTATTAGTTGGTGGGATTCTATACTCTAATCTCCTAATTTTCAATCCAATGCATTTTCTTCTAAAGTGGCATTTCTTAAAGTACAGATCACCTTTGTCAGAACACTTAAACATGCACATGGGAGTATAGGATAAAATTCGAATTTCTTGGCCCCACTTCATGTCTACTGACTCAAATACTTTGAGGGTAGGAGCCTTGAATTGTCTTTTTCTAACATGTAGTAACATTGATTTTTTTGGTATAAAGTTTTATCAAGTTTAACACATGTAAGCACCACCACAATCAGGATATGGAATAGTTTCATCATGCCTAAAAAGTCTCTCATGCTATCCCTTTGTGATCACATCTTTGTCATTAACCCATATCACCATTAGTCTGTTTTCCATTACTATAGTTTTGTTTTTGTCAAGAATATAAATAAATGGAAACATATAATACGTTACAGTTTGAGACTGGCTTCATCTCCTCATACTGCCTTTGAGAGTTATACAAGTTATTGTGTGTATCACGGTTCCTCCCTTTTTATTGCTGAGTAGGAATTCCACTGTGCGGATGAGCAGGGTTGGTTCATCCATTCACCCATTATGGGACACTTGGATTGTTCCCCGGTTTGGGCAATCATAAATAAAACTACTGTATACATCCGTGCACAGGTTTTTGTGAGAACTTAGGTTGTCTTTTTCCCAGGGCAAATCCCTAGGTGTGTGATTGCTGGGTCACATGAGAAGTGCAATGTCTGACTTTATAAGAAGCTGACAAATTGATTTCCAGAGTGGCTGTACAATTTTGGTCTTCAATTTGATTTTTTAACAAGTGTCCTAGGGGATTCTTAGGCACAGAATAGTTAAAAATTTCTACTCAATGCTTCCAGCGGTTCATCCAAAGAGTAAATCTTTTAGTTAATAATGATAAGATATATGGTGAAATAGAGTTTGTTTTTCTCTAAGGCACATTCACTTTCTATATCAAGTAAATTATAAACCATGTACAGAATTCTATTATCTGTACTTTTCACTGATTTAAAGCATGTTTCTCCAAAGACATGAATACAAATATTCACAGACAATATGCCTTCACATCTAATAATAACTTGTTCTTTATTAGCAAAATGCTTATTAGAGCAATTTTAAAATGGGCTATCTTAAGTACACAGTTATATTATAAATAGTTGTGCTGAATAATTAATCCAGATTTTTCTCTAGAAGTATATATTATTTATAAAAACTGTCTCAGGTATGTTTTTAATTTTTAGGATTAAACAGCTAGAATAAAATCTGATTTGAGACCTATACAAATAAAAACATAAACTCATTCTTATTTTTCAAAGTCTCTTACACTCTGAAATTTGTCTCTTTGTTCTGTGGGATTTTGTCAATCACTATTGCACGCAAACAATAGAATTTGCCAGATGTAATCATAAAAAATATCTCAAGACCCTATACACAGTATTAGATTCAATGGTGATCTCAATCAATAACACATACAAAATGCAATTGGGCCAGCTAAAATCATTAAGAGCCAACTAAGACCATTAAAAGAAAATAACCTAGCGCCTTATATATTCTGTTTGGCTAACATTGATTTCTACTGCTATTATTGGAATCAATTTGGTATCATACATATTCTGCACAATAATTAGTTAATTGTTTGAGGGCAGGGAGTTGACAGAAATTTTCATATATTGTGTGGTAATTGAGAAAAGTAACATGCTAAATGACTTCTGGTAAAAATGTATTCTGGAGTGTTCCATATAGGGTATTCTAAGATGGCAGAAAAATTGATAATAATATAAAAGAGACTGTTTTCCTTTCAGGTGTGTATTTTGCAGATCTCATCATTCCTTGCATTAGCCAAATTACCTTCATCCATGTTTCTTATTCCTAAATTTGGAACCAACTAACATTATTGAAAATTACCTAAACCATCTCTCTTGTTGGGTTTTTAGAGGAACAATTAATGAATATAAAGTACTCAAGAAATTTAATATGCTATTTAAGTACTAAAAAAGTCATTTTGGCGCTGTGGCTCACGCCTGTAATCCTAGCTCTCTGGGAGGTCGAGGCGGGTGGATCGTTGGAGCTCAGAAGTTCAAGACCAGTCTGAGCAAGAGCCGAGACCCCGTCTCTACTAAAAATAATAAACAAAAAAAAAAAACGTTAATTGGCCAACTGAAAATGAAAAAAAAAAAATAAATAAATAAAGGAATAAAAAAGTCATTTGTTTTTCAGTGAAAAGATTTAATCATTGTATAAAATTTTGCTTTTCTTTATCAGATTGCATTTTTGCAAAGGCACTATATCATTGAATGTTGATGGAGTGGTTTTTCATAGAGATTTCAATTTTAGTACACTTTTATCATAAATGTTTGAAGGACAACCCTTAAGTAGCTACTAGTTTTCATTAGAAGAGTTTCTAAACATGTTTTATGACAAATATTAATACTATGGAAAAGTATGCATCATTTTTGCCATTTTAAAAGCATCAGATAGGCTGGGTGATTTATTTGTTTATATGCCTAGTTACCTTACATTTTTGGTGAGTAAATAGAATACTAGCATATGGTTTGGTTTATAAGGATTTATTAATGTATCAGAGTGGACATGTTGATTACTGTTTTGCCAACAAGTTATACTTAATCTCTCTAAGCCTTAATTTCCTACACATGATGTGAAGATTGATATTTTATTAGAGATATGAAAATTCTTTTTACTTGACCTTATAAAATTTTCCTGTGGGAAGCTATTCAAGAAAGATTAAAATTGGCTGTTCAAATTTTTACCCATCTGACATTTTCTACAATTTTCAGTGGTAACATATTAAAAAATATTTTGTGTTTGTTACTGTTCCAGTCCTATGCGTTTTGCCTCTTGAAGGATAACATTAAAATTGACCATTGGAAGCTAAAAGCACCTAAATCATAGAATTAGCTGAAGGAGTAGGAAATGACCATTGCTGATATTCTTGTATCTGAACACAGATTCTTTGTTTTAACAGATCAATGAATATATGTTCAAATGATCAACAGAGAGAAAAAGCAATGTGTCTACAGTGAACAGAAAATATCAAAACAATGACAACCTTTGAATAAAATGATCTCTGTAAAATTTCAAAGATTGATAGGGCAAGGGTACTAAGAATTGGAAACGCTAACTTAGAAAATTGTTTCTTATTGCTTAGCAATTTCTGACTTTCATTGAATCTAGGATGTCATTGATTGAAAGGCACACTATTATTTTATGTATGATTAAGGAACAAAAAATATCACTAACAATTATAATTGAAGGACATTATTAGTTACACCAACTTCAGAGATTAAAAGAATGTGCATTATAGAATGAACAAAATACAACATTCAAAGCACCAGTTGGCGATAACAAACACTGCTTAGACAATTTTTTTTAAAAAGCAACAAGAAAACACAATAATGGGGATATAGCCAAGGCCAACTGAAAGAGCTCCCAATGGCCAAAGCCAGAACAATTTGAGCAATAACAGTAATAATAATAATAGTAATGTAATCATGTATCATAGTCCAAAGTATAAAATAAATACTCATGAGTCTATGCTGATATAACTGATTGAATAATAAATGGGGAATATAGAAAAATCTGCAGGAAAATTCCAAATAATTCATGTAGATACTCTGCCCTCAAGGAAGTAGGGAATACTTCACCACTACATAAGTGTGAGATGTGCACATGGACTTCCTTTCAAAAAATACTGCAGAGAGAGAGGTTAAAAAGAATAGCTTCGTAGTGGAGAAATCTGATAGACACTGCCTCATTCAGGTGATCAAGGTCAACATCAACAGTGATAAGTCATATTGATAGTACACTCCCTTAATAGGATGTGATCAAAATGACACTTTACCTTGTAGTCTTCCTTTCCAAAAGGCATAACTCCAGTCTACTTATGAGGAAAATATCAGCAAATTCCAGTAGAGAGGCATCTTACAATATATCTGAGCAGTACTCCTCAAAAATCTCGAGATCATCAAAAATAAGGAAAGTCTGAGAAACTTCAAGTTTCTCAGTCAAGAGGAGCCTCAGGAGACATGATCACTAAATGTAATATGATATGCTGCATGGGATTCTGGAGGAGAAAAATGATGTTCTATGAAAAGTAAGGAGATCTGAATGAAGTATAGACTTTAGTTAATAATGTATCATTGTTAATTATTAATTGTATCAAATGTATCCGACTAATGTAAGCTGTTAATAATAGGCAAAACAGGGTTTGGGGGACATGGAGACTCTCAGTACTATCTTTACAATTTTTCTGTTAAGTCTAAAACTGTTCTACAATAAAATAAGTAAGTTTAAAAGTTTATTTTAAAATGTGCATTGCAGAATCGACAAAGACGCAGTGTATAGGTATCAGTTGAGGATAATAACCAACACTATCTTCTCATTCTCAATCAGAAGCAAAACATTGGGAATGTGTTATTGATTAGTGTATTTGCACCTAACAGATCCTTAATGAATTTGCCAAGGATGATTCATGAATACGATATTTCATGTTGTGAATTTAAATGAAAGAGATAGTTCTTATATTCCTTAAGTGGTTTCATTTCTCAAAGTTCATGCTAGGCACTTAATTATCAAACCCAGAGGGATTATGCCTTTTTTAAAACAAAAAAATCCTGATCTAAACTGTTAGGAAACCTGTTTGTATTAGGTTTCTAGAGTTGCCATAACAAAGCACAACAGACTGGGTGGCTTAAACAACAGAAATTTATTTTCTCACAGTTCTGTAGGTTGTAAATCTGAAATCTAAGTGTGGGCAGGGTTTATTTCTTCTGGAGCCTTCCTCTGAATTGTAGAAGGCTGTCCTAATTTCTTCTTCTTATAAGGACACCAGTCATATTAGATTAGAAACAACATGAATAACCTCATTTTAACTTAATTAACTCTGTAAAGACTGTCTCCAAGTACAGTCACATTATGAGGTACTGAGGCTTAGGATGTCAACATATGAATTTTGGGGGGACACAATTCAGCCCATAACAATGTGTAAATTAATCTCTTTGCTCTTTACTCCCACCCCAGTGATAGAGATGTGATTCTAATCTAGGTCTTCAGTACTCCAAAACCTGTGCTCATTCCTGTATAGTATCAGAGGTCATTAGCCATGGTTCACATCTCTTACAATAGTTCATCCATAGGAGCTGAAGTTTTGTTTTATCTTTTTTTTTTTTAACACATATTAATCCATTGTGAATATTTTACCTAAAAGTGGGAGCTAATGCTATAGGGATATAGTAGATTCCAATAAAACAGAACTAGATTTAAACACTTGTTCTGTTACTATACAACTGTGCTATGTTCCTCCCAAGATTTTAGGAAGTATTAAAATGAGATTATACAGATAAACACTTAGCTTGAAACAAAATATTGTTAGCATTGCCCTTATTTAGAGAAAACAATATTAGAGCGATACTACCTGTCTAGTAAGTATGGCAAATATATGAGGAATACAGTGAGATGTTCTTCAAGAATTTAGAAGTAAAAGAAATATGATTGTCTTTTGAAATCTCAAAATCATTACATAGTGGATAAAAACAGCCTCTTTTTCTAGCAGCAGGAGTTGATGTAATATGACTGGAGCTATTAATACAGCTAACGGAAGGATGTGTCACTCCGAGGTAGGGGGGTTAGACAACCCATGGGAGCTTAGAAAAAGGAGCCACAGACAAATAATAGTAGAACCCATCTGGGCACTTTCAGAAAACAGGGAATTTGAGCCAGTAGATTTTTTAAAAATACCAAGATCCCATTGCCAAGCTCCCTACTGTGGGATTAATACCTCAGCTTGTTTTAGTCTTGAACAATAAAACATTCACACTTTCCAATGAGTTTCTTGTGCTTGAAAACAAATTTTACCTGCTCACAGTGTGATGCAGATGTGCCTATAGGGATTGTATGGGCTTATCATGTGAACTCGGGTATTCAGGATTCCATCTGGTTTTTTTTTTTTGGGTTGTTGTTGTTTATGTAAGTAAATAGATGAGTCATGGATCCAATATTTTTGTACTTAGAAAGTCTGGTGTCTGTCTATGAAAGGATGTGGACCCAATTCTACCATATTTTGAATTTAATCTATAATGTTCAAGATCTAAATAGTCAGATTTAACAAATAAAAATATAGGATACCCAGTTAAATTTGAATTTCAAACAAACAATGGATTTTTTTTTGGTATAAGTATATTGCAGGCAAATTTTGGGATATACTTATATAAAAAGCTATGATTATTCATTTGAAATTTAAATTTAACTAGCCATTCCATATTTTACCCAGTAACTCTAGAGAGACTTCTTTTAACACAGCTCCTAGTTTGAATACACTTAGAGCCCTTAGCACAGATTCTGGCACATAAACACTATAAATGGTGGCATTTAACTAAAATTAACTAATTTAATTTAACTAAAATTTTAGTTTTATGTAAAATAAGTTATATTAAGTGAAAAGTACCATCATTGATGCTTATTAACTAAATATAAAGTCTATAAATGTCTGTCGTTTTACTCTTCACAATGAAGACCTCAAAGGTTGGTTATTGAGCCTTGTGGTTAAGCAAGATCATATTGCTTCTATTTTTCCCATGATGTCTCCAAATAAGATAATATTTATGAAATGGCCAAAATATTTTGCTTCCCCTCTAAGCCTGAATGATTATACAATAGTCTAGACTCCTCTATTTGACATCCTTTCTTCCTGGCTGGAATGAATGCATGATGGACACTAACCTAAAACTCCCAAGGTTTAAAAAGCACTTATTTTAAACCCAGCCACACTACTTCTGATCACTTTCTATTAGCACAATGGGAACGACATGGAGGGGTAATTGACATGAACCACGCTAAGACTTTTGTAAGGTGGATGAATGTCAGCATAGAGAAGGAAAAATACCTTTCTCTCACCAATTCTAGGTTAATGGATGAGGACCCTATAACAAAAGATGGATTAATAACAGAAAAGCATACAGATATTTTTAATATAAGTTGTACATGACACAGAAGCCTTCATAAGGAAATGAAGACCTGAACCAACAGTTAAATGTGACTATATTTTATAGAAGGTTTGATGAACAGTGGACTGTGGAGGAGAAATACAAAGGACAAAGGGGGTATGATCTAACGGTAATAAGCTGGGGAAACTCAGCCAGCCTGTTTGCTCAGATTCCTTGCTGTGTCTCTTCTCCTTCCGAGATAAATAAGGATGTTCTTTCTCTCCAGGTACAGGTAGACACCTCTCACAAGAGAGTCTTATGACTCACTTCAGGGGAAGGTCAGAAAATCCTTCCTAAGTGTTATGATCTGCTCTGTGGACAGTGACCTTCCAGCTTCTGTGGTTTTCTCAAAATTTTTCAGCTTAAAATATTTTAGGATAGTATGCCTGCCCTGGACCCCATCATCATCAGAAAAATGAGGCTTAGCACAAAGAAGAACCTTTTTTACCCAGTAGAAAAAAAGTCATTTTATCAAAAAGACAAGTGCACTAGAATGTTTATTGCAGCACAATTCACAATCTCAAAGATGTGCAATTAACCTAAGTGCCCATCAGTTCATGAGTGGATTAATAAAATGTGGTATATGTACACCATGGAGTACTATTTTGCCATTAAAAATAAATTAATACCTTTTGCAACAATCTGGATGGAACTGGAGACCATCCTCCTAAATGAGGCATCACAAGAATGGAAAAATGAACAGCACAGGTACTCACTATTAAATTAGAACTAACTGATCAGCACTCATGTGCACAGCTGGAAGTAAAACTCAACAGAAATCATGCAGGTGGGAGAAGAAGATGTGTGAAATCACACCTAATGAGGACAATGTACACCATGTGGGTGATGGGCACAGTTATAACTTTGACTCAAGCAGTACAAAAGCAGACCATATAACCAAAACATTTGTACCCCCATACTATTCTGAAATTTTAAAATATTAAAATTTAAAAAAAAGAAGCAGCTGTAATCTGTGCTATACAAAGCCCTAAGATATTATAGGGAAAAAAAAATAAAGAAAAAAGAAAGTCTTGATAGATAGTTTAAAAATCCTTTTCTTTCCACATTTATCTGCTACACTAAAAATTTCTATAAGATTAAAAGATGTTAAGGGCTCTTTTCAATTACTTGGTTTATTGCTATCCACGCAGCAACTTTCTCTGGATAATTTGTGTCAAGCTAATCAATATGTTCCTTCTTTTGTTTTTCCTTTTCTTCTCTGCACTGTTCTTTACAGAGACCTCTAATGTCATGAAATATACCAACCGGTCCATTCTCGGCCAGAAGCAATCGACTGAAGTGGGCCACGAGGAGCAGAAATCTGCCGTTCTATGTAGCCCTTGATTTAGACATCTATGACCATGTAGAAAGGACCAGAAAAAATAAATGGGTAAGCTGGAGTTGGGGAAGCCTTTTTTTTCTGAGTCTAGTTTTTATATCTTTCTTCTTTCTTATGAGAAGACAATGGCATCATTAAAAAGAAAATACACAAAACACATTACGAGAAGTTTAAGTGTGCTATATATTATCACTCAACATTCTACATCCACGTGTGCATGTATTTTAATATGAAAATAATAATTTGGAAGGAAAAATGATGTATCATAAAGCAAATTTTCATTTATGGGAATTATACATAAAAGCTCTGGCCTGTCTTTTCCAGTCTGCTTTAAAGAAACAGTTAAAATAAGCTCTCCTCCTGTTACTTAATTTCAACAAATACGATAAAATGGTGGTTTAAGTTACGTGTCTCATGGAGTGATTTGGTTGGCAAAGCCAAAGTGTGTGCATTCTTTAGGAAATAATTACCCTAACAACAACAAGCACTTAAATTGGCTTCTTTTACAAAGACTCACAAGATGCTTTACAATTAAAACACAGCAAACCGACCTACTTTCTTAAGAGTGTTCAGGAGTAGGAATGAACAGATATATCTTTAGTTTTAAGGGTCCAGACAGAAGGGTACTATGAATAGAACCTGCAAAGAGATTCTGGGACTCCAGGAGCCTGGAGCTCATGAGTGGGATAGAGCAAATAGCCCGCTGACTCTGACCTTAATGATCGACCAGGGACACATGGTTGTCACAAAAGATCTAACAAATTTCCTGGGCCTCAGCCATTAACCGACTCATCAGAGAATGATACACCATTTAAGTCAGTATTGAGTTTTATGGGGATTCAATTCTGGAATGTATAACTGGAAAGCTGAGCCACCTGAGCCCAGCAGCCAGCAGCACTGACCGGGGGCTACCTCATCTTAAGCTCCAGGTCATGGTAGGTTACTGTATCACTGGTGATGGAGGCCAAGGCTGTACTCTAAAGCAGATTGTGTGTGGGCAGTGGAGGGAGGTGTCTGCAAAACAGCAGCAAAAGCTGAGGTCAGACAGCTTATGGAGCAGAATTGTATGGAGCCAGCAGTAGTAATATCCAGGGAGGCTTGTGCCACTAACAGTTCCAAAGGCTTTATCTCACTTTTCAAGACCAAGCAGTCTTAGCTGAGTTGATTGGGAATCTACTCTGAATTTTAAGGGGTCATTTATCATCTCTGGCTTGTCTTTCTTACCATTAGGGTCCTTGGATTAGGAGAAGAAAAAACCTGAACATTTCCCAGGGATTTGGACTCGACCTTCTGGTGTCCATTCCAGGGGCTGTAGGCCCCCAAAGGCTGTAGTGATCTGACAATACGCAAAAACAACTAGCCTGCACTATTTCAGTATGGACATTATGATTGATAAAAATCAAATGTCAAAGAGAAATTTGTTAATACCAAGTACCAAGTAATTTCTAACGTCAGGGTAGATCAGAGGTTCTCAACCAAGGGCAATTTTTCCCCCCAGGGGATATTTGGCAATGTCTAGAGACACTTTTGATTGTCACAACTGGGGATTGTACTGGCATCTTGTGGGTTGAGGCCAAGAATGCTGCTAAACATCATACAATAAACAGGCCAAGTGCCCACAATAAAGAATTATCTGGCCCCAAATGCCAACAGAAAGTTGTAGTAGAGAGACACTGGATTAGATTATATTGCATTCAAATTATTTCAGGCTAGTTGGGGACAGATATATACAGATAATTTGAGAAAGTTTTAAGGTAGTGAAATCATGGCCTAAATTAGGAATTAGGCACATATGCTGCCAGATTTGAGGGAAGAACCCAATCAGGGTAACACAGAATATGTAGGGGAGGGTTCAGAGAGGAGGTAAGGATTCAGCTGGGCTCTAACAATTATGTAAGCAGAGAAGAATCAGCAGAACCATCTTTGTCCCTTAGTTCCACGTGAATCCACAGAGGACTGGAAAGCCTCCAAAAATGTTCCTGTGACTGAGTGACTCCCTCTCGCTTTCTGTCTCCTCCATATCCCCCGAAGTAGCCCTGATGGTGAGAGTTGGCAGAGAGGGGGCGCCAGGTAGGGACTGTGAGACAACTTGTCAATTGCATGGTAGTGCCTAGAGCATGGTTGTTAAGGTGGCCACACCCATGGCCATGCAGGCTTTTGGTCTGCAAGAGGACTTAACTGCCAGTGCATTCACATTTTAGTCAGTTTGGGCTGCTATGACATGATGCCATAAACCGTGTGGCTTAGAAACAAAAGAAATTTATTTGTCCCAGTTCTGGGGGCTAGGAAGTCCAAGTACAAGGCATTGGCAGATTTGGTGTCTGGTGAGGACCCAATTCCTGGTTCATAGCATCTTCTCTTTGTGTCCTCACATGGCAGTAGGGGTAAGGGAGCTCTCTGGGTCTTTTTCATAAGGGTACTAATCTCATTTATGAAGGCTCTGCCTTCATGACCTAATCATTTCCTAAAGGCCCTACATTCAAACACCATCACATTAGAGATTAGATTTCAACATGTGAATTTTGGGAGAACATAAACAGTCTATAGCAATTAAGAAGTTTAATTAATGTGAACCTCAAATTTTTCATGTTTTTTTGGGTTTCCTATAGTCAAGGATATGGGGGTTTTGCCTCACTCACATAAGCTTTAGTATCAGCATTTATCATATATTTTTTTGTCTTGTGCCATAGCAAAAGTGTGACTCTTACCCGTTCTTGCATCTCAATTGGTCTGAAGACAGAAGAATTTCACTCTTCATAATAAGTATATGTGCACGCAGTAAGATAGGGACAAGGTCAGGAAAAGGTGACTCTGAAACTTGAGGATGCAAAAATGCTAAAAGAAATAGTATATCCTTTACTTTTAAAGATCCTGAACTAACAATGAATGTATTATAAGGAATTAAATTTCTCAAATCATTTTGAGATTTGGCCAGTCATTCATTTCATAGGCTCACCACATTTAATCAACCAGGTATGATGGACAAGGTTATCCTTTTGCAGAGGAATTCATCCTACTAGATAGTGTAGGTGATGACATTTTCCAGGTATCTGTTTAATAGACCAGAATATATTTTCAGGTACAGGGGTTTCAATTAAACAAATATGACAAAACTGTTACCTACAACTGTATTGGGCTACATGAATAGTATTAAATATCTGATAAGTAGTCCTAGCAACAACTGGTAGTAAATGCATCATAGGTAATAATCAGAGGATCTAGTTGGTTATTTGCCATCAGGAAGTTACTGATCTGCATGAAGCCCAGAGAAAAGAAAGCCAAAGTAATTCTTACTCACCATTGCTCAGTAATAGAATAATTCTGGAAACTCATTACATAATTTTTTTCTTTTTTTTCCCATTTTTTTTAATTTCGGCATATTATGGGGGTACAGATTTTAAGGTTTCAATAAATGCCCATTTCCCCCCCTCCCCCCAAAAGTCTGAGTCTCCATCATGACCATCCCCCAGATGGTGCACATCTCACTCATTATGTATGTATATACCCACACCCCTCCCCCCTCCCACCTGCCCAATACCCTATTACTGTAGTACCTATGTGTCCACTTAGGTGCTACTCAGTTAATACCAGTTTGCTGGAGAATATATCTGGTGCTTGTTTTTCCATTCTTGGGATACTTCACTTAGTAGTATGGGTTCCAGCTCTAACCAGGAAAATATAAGATGCGCTATATCACCATTGTTTCTTAGAGCTGAATAGTACTCCATGGTATACATATACCACATTTTATTAATCCATTCTTGGATTGATGGGCACTTGGGCTGTTTCCACAGCCTTGCAATTATGAATTGTGCTGCTATAAACATTCGAGTGCAGGTGTCTTTTTTGTAGAGTGTCATTGGATCATTTGGGTAGATGACCACATCTCCAAACAATAAATGCTGGCGTGGTTGTGGAGAGAGAGGAACACTCCTACACTGCTGGTGGGACTGCAAACTAGTCCAACCTCTGTGGAAAGCAATATGGAGATACATTACATATTTTTTAGTTAAATAGAAACATCCCTCCTAAATAAGATGGGTCATTTCTTGAGCACTTTGTGACTATCTTTTCCTTTTCTTTTTCTTTCTTTTTTTTTTTTTTTTTTAGTGATGGTTTGATCTTGACGTTGTTCCTTTCAGCAGCCGTGCATAGTAGAGGGAAATGCTCTGCATGGCAGTGAGCTTCCACTTTCAAGTTAAGGACCTCGACAGGACTTTTTGGTTATAAAATACTTGAACTTCCATGTAAGCTTATCTGGTTACAAATCCAGTGAGGTTGAATAAACAGTGATTTTTATCAGTGCACCATATGGAAAAGGAAGAGAAAGAAAGGTCAGTTGGTTTCTTAAAGTTCAGTCCATTGGTCTGTGCCAGAGCTGAAACTCAAAACCAAGTGTACCTACTCTTTGCATGATACCAACATCCTAGGAGAGTTAAAAACACAAAGATCAGGAGGGGAGAGAATGAGCCGTAGGGACAAAAAATGTGACTGCTTCTCTCTGACATTTCTCCCACCCTGTGCTCCTTCCAGTTTTGCTGCCCTCTGTCCCTGTGGCTTCCATTCAGGAGACCTTTGGGTGACTCATATTCCTCTCTCTGGAGGCATCAGGGTGACATCAGTGATGAAGGGGAAAGAAATTGTGGCATCTCCAGAGACATGCTTAGAGGAGGAGAGATTATTCCAGATTATTCTCTCTGTGAGAGAAAGTGACACAGAGGTGAATGCCAGAGTGGTCTGAGGAGGCAGATATTTTGAATCATAAGGTAACCATGTCTTTCTGGATTTTTAGGTGATTGGACAAGTAGCTGCATCTGTCTGCTTCAGTATTGTTGTTCTTTACTTTTTTATTTCAAAATATTAAGGGAGTACAAATACTTTTGTTACATGGATACCTTCTATAATGCTTAAGTCATGGCTTTTAGTGTGCTCATCACCTGAAGTTCATTGTACTAGAAGTTCATAGTGTTCATTGTAGATGATAGGTAGGTTTTTACCCCCCTCCCCCTCTCCCTGCTTCTTGATTTCCAATGACCTTTACATCTCCTTGTGCCCATGTGTGCCCATTGATTAGCTCCCAATTATTAGAGTGTACACATGGTGTTTGTTTTTTCATTCCTGAGATACTTCACTTAGGATAATGATCTCCACTTCCAACCAAGTTGCCACAAAAGACATTATTCATTCCTTTTTATAGTCGAGTAGTACTCAATGGAATATATATTATATATGCCATATTTTCTTAATCCACTTATGAATTGATGGGCACTTAGGTTGATTCTTCATCTATGTGATTGTGAACTGTGCTACAATAAACATTCGAGTGCAGATGTCTTTTTGATAAAATGATTTCTTTTCCTTTAGGTAGATACCCAGTAGTAGGATTGATGGTAAGTCTACATTTATTTCTTTGAGGAATCTCCATACTGTTTTCCATAGACGTTGTGTTAATTTGCAGTTCCACTAACAGTGTACAAATGTTCCTTTCTCTCTGCACTCATGCCAGCATCTATTGTTTTTTGACTTTTTGATAATGGCCATTCTGACAGGGGTAAGGTGGTATCTCATTGTGATTTTAATATGTATTTTCCTGATGAGTAGTGTTGCTGAGCATTTCTTTATATGTTTGTTGGCCATTTGTTTATCTTCCTTTGAAAAACTTCTGCTCATGTCTTTTTACCTACTTTTTAATAGGGTTGTTTGTCATTTTTTTTGCTGATTTGTTTGAGTTCTTTATGTTCTTCTTAATTCTAGCCAGAGGGTGCAAAAATGCTAAAAGGAATAGTAAATTTTTTACTTTTAAATATATTAAGCTAACAATAAATGTGTTATAAGGAATTAGATTTCTCAAATCATTTTAAGATTTGGCCCATCATTGATTTTATAGACTCACCACTTTTAATCATCCAGGTATAGTAAGCATTCTAGACACTAGAAAAACATTTTCTGCCTTACTTGTTTGTTTCTTAATACTTAACTGGTACAGTTCCTTTGGGAAGGTGACATACATTATGCTTTTCTTGGGACTCAGCTTTTCTTTCCAAACTTTGAATTTCCCATATTTACCTATTGTTAAATATACTACATTAAGAAATTCTGAAAAATGAAATTTTTTAAGGAAATTTTTATGTGACAAAAACTGTGATTAAATTCAGTTGTATTTAAGACCATACCTAATTATCAAAACAATTCAATAAAATATTTAATGGACATTTAACATTAATATTCATATTTAAGTATAAAAAATAGACTGGGAGTTTGAGAATTATTAAATTAAATTATTAAAGCGCTACATCTCTGTGATACAGAGATTAAAACTTCCAGAAAGCAAATCCCAGGCTGTAAAAGTTAATTATTCTATCTTTCTTTAAACTGGCAGTAATCAGATTCCAAATTTACTTACTAGCTTTAAAGAAAAGTATATTGTTTATACTTATGTATCTTCAGATGCAAAGATTTGTCAATAGGTTTCATCTCAAAGGGATTCCTTTGAGCTAATTTGCCTTTTTCCTCTGAGTAGCAACAGTGTGAAATGCTGAAACTCTGGTTACATTTTTTCAAGAAGTGCTGCATGCCTCTGGAGCTGCCTAGGTTCCATGATTATGTACTTTGTGTTCTGCCAATTTTGATTCATTCTTACTCCTTATGAAATCTCTGTACCAGAAGATTTGGGAATAAAAAGATTTGCAACAATAACTTGCTACAGTACAGGAACCTGCTGCTACCTATTGTTTTTTTTTCCTTACCTGAAAAGAGATAGAAAAAATGTTCTAAAATAATATGCTGTGAAACTATGGTCTCCAAACCCTGGGCCAAAACCTGTAATGGTCCCTGGCCTTTTAGGGACTGGGCCACACAGCAGGAGGTGAACAGCGGGCAAGCAAGTGAAGCTTCATCTGCATTTATAATGAATAGCCGCTCCCCATCACTCACATCACCCCATAAGCTCCACCTCCTGTCAGATCAGTGGGGACATTAGATTCTCATAAGAGCCCAAACCCTACTGTAAACTGCACATGTGAGGAATCTATGTTGTGTGCTCCTTATGAGAATCTAATGTCTGATGATCTGAGGTGGAGCTCAGGCGGTGATGCTAGTGCTGGGAAGTGGCTACAAATACAGATTATCATCAGCAGAGAGGTTTGACTGCACAATAAATGTAATGCTCTTGAATCATCCGGAAACCATCCCCCATCCCCAACCCAAGTCCATGGAAAATTGTCTTCCATGAAATCAGTCCCTGGTGCCTAAAAAGTTGGGGACTGCTGCTGAAAAGTCCCCAAAGAACTCCCTCCTATACAAAGATATATTCAAAAGCCTCAAAATGAAAATCAAAACTTTAAAATACTCCTGACTTGTGTTTGTCATCTAAATTTAGCTGCAGTACATGGGCAGGTTTTTAATTAGGAAAGTGTGAAAACAAATGGAATCCTAAGCAAATTTCTTATTTTGGAAGATTCTTGTGACTCTGAGGTTGAAAATTTGCAAGAATGCGCCTTGGTTTTGTAAAACTTTTTCTAATAGAAAAAAAATTTCTAATAAAAAAGAAAAGTTTGAATAATGTAGTTCCAATAGAGTGTGTGTGTGTGTGTGTGTGTGTGTGTGTGTGTGTGTGTGTGTGTGCTTAATATCACATGGTAGGCTCGACAATTGCTGGTCAGAATGTGGATTCTTCTTACTGTGAATTTGATTCTCTTGATTCATTTAAAGCTATAGTTCAGGTAAATATTTCTTGCAGCTCCCCTTTTCTTCAAGTGCAGTTAAGAGCAGGTAAGCAAAAACATAGCATTATAGTCTAAAAAATTTTAGAAAGGTAGATGTGACCATATTCAGGAACCACATACTTTTTAAAAAAGGATTTATTGTGATGTTTTAGAATAGGGGATGCTTCATAACATGATCCAACAAAGAGGAAAGATAAGAAAATGTTATTCACATTTTTTTATGGAATTTAGGTAATTTCCAAATTTTTATTATTGCAAGCAATTTTATTATTGCAAGCAACTTTTGCTAATAGAAAAGAATTTCTAATAAAAAAGAAAAGTTTGAATAATGTAGTTTCAATAATGTGTGTGTGTGTGTGTGTGTGTGTGTGCGCACGCTTAACGTCACATAGTAGGCTGACGTGCCATACTTACATTTTTTATTTTTATCTTATTTTATTTTTATTTTTTATTCCAGAGGTATATTACAGAGGTACAAAGCTTGGAGCTCTGACTCAGGTGGGGCAAAGGCAATATATGTTCATATTTCTATGGATAGAATCTTAAAAATCTTAGAAATGGTAAGAGTTATTTGTTATTTGTTATAAGAGTTATTTGCTCCTAGTTATTTGTTATTCAATTCTGAGAACTTTCTTTCTTGATTTGGGCACACTTGGGAGCATTCAAATGAATTCAACAGAATTGAATTTAAAGCACTTTAGTATAGTAGAGGGCATAGAAGTTAACACAATGTATTATATTCTCTCATACTGTGCTTCTCATGATATTGACTTAAGAATTCCACAAGAGCATTTACGTTCATTATATTTGGACTGCTTTCCCCTTCCGAATAGATGGCAAGTTCGTTGACTAGGAGGGCAGGACTTGCATTTCTGTGTCACTAGCAATAGTATAGTGCCAGGATCACAGTAGATACTCACGAGTATTTCTAGAGTAAGTGCTGAATTTCATTTTGTAATAGGAAAAGAAATGATATCTAATGTTAATGCCTTTCTGCGTAGTTTCTTTTATTAACCAACCTTGCTAGACCTGCTGGATTAAAATAAGAATAAATAAAAAGGCTTGCAGGCCGTCCCCTTATTAAACCAAGATCTACTATGTTTACTAGGGGTAATATCTAAACACAATTATTAATATGTTTCTTTTACTGTGCTTTACTGACTAGGAATGTCACCCTAATAATTGTCCAGAGCTATCTTTTGGGAGAAAAAGTTAGGGGAGAGAAATTAAGACTCTCACAATATGAATGTAGAGAGAAAAACATACATATTATGCAGCTTTGGACACTCAAAGCAGAACAATATACTTTCAAGCTATGTTATATTTCTGGAAAAGGATTTTCCAAATTCTTGCAGGTCTCATTTATCATTATCAAGGGTTTAAACTGGCTTTATAGTTAGATAGAAGAAGGATTTGCTACAGGGATAATAAAAGGCAACTCAAGCTCTTTCCTGGGGTTTACTGTACAAGTGGACAGGCACAAAGAGAGAGAGAGAGAATTAACTAGATTTATATGTTCCATTTTTTTCTTGCTATGTGCTTAGGTCACTAAGGGTTTATAATAAGTAAGGGTCTCATTACAGATGTCTGTGGGGATATTCTAGCCTGCACTACTAGTTTTGAACTCTGGAAAGAGATAAGTAATTTAGCTTCTCCTAAACAACCTGGGGCCTGGTAACATCGACTTGAAATCTCAGTGAACACTTAAAGATGTGAATGAATCATTTCAGTTCTTTCAAACTATCCAAGTTCCCATGAGGCATGGATGCTAAGTCGAGGTGTAGAGGACCAACCATCCAGTCCTTTGTGAAAACAAAAGCTGCAGGTAAATGACTGAGTAGGACACTGGAATGGAAGAAGTGTGCAGACTTGGAGATCTTGAGGCAATAAGAGCTGAGAAGGGACCCGATCAGCCAGGGAGCTTCACCCAGCTCTGGCCGAGAGCAGACGGCACACTTTGCCAGTCACAAATTCCACCAGTTATGAATGAGGACCAGCAGTTGGCAGTTAAAGAAAGGATATAATTCCCTGAGACAACATGAGTGAATTTGACAACATGACTGAACTTGACGACATGACTGAAGGTGAGGACTTCTGAAGAATATGTAATCATGTATGGATGAAAATATTACGTTTCGTCTGCACATCAAAATTGTGATTAAATTCTGCAAACCTTATTATGAGGGTGGCAGTTTGCCAAAGTCTGGGGGCAGACTAGTCTGGTTTCAACTTGTCAATGATCAGGTGGTATTAATACAGGGCAAGATTTCTCCTAATAACCATTTGGAGCAATGTACTTGCAGTTCTTAATCTAAAAGTGTTACTGATAGAACAGCCTCACCCTAACCCTTCAAATAACTCCTCTGAAATTTGTCATTCCAGGTTTTACATAAACAGACATGAGGACATTTATTTTGAATGTTGGGATAGGGAAATACTGACTACTTGTAATTCACTCTAGATATCCACAATGATAGCACTTTTTAAACAATGATTTAGGTTCCTAGTTCCCAGTTCTTATTCCATTGTTTTCCTAAGCAGCAGCAGAAATGACAATTCATTGTGTATTAAATTTAATTTACACATATACTCTTTTAAAATTCTTACAATCACCCTGAGGACAGAAATTATTATCCTGATGTTTGCAGGAAATTAACTTTCCAAGACTACAGGTAAATTGTCATATATTACAACTAACAAGAGGAAGGGGCCAGGATTTATTGTCATGGGTCAAGAGTTTTACATAAGTGATTTCAATCAATCTTCAAGACAACCATATCAAGTGGATATTACTACGTCTAATTTAGAGATGAGAAAGATGAAATAATTTGATCAAGATTGTGCTGCAAGATTAGAAGTCAGGTCTGATTTGATTTAAAAGTTACTGTTCTACCCACTCTTTCACCCTGCCTCAAAATTGTGTCCATTTAAAGACCAATTTGACCACTAATTTATAAATTTATAAAATATCATACAGCTTCCTACATTATTTGAAGGATGAAAGAGCAAAAAAAGAAAATAATAACAAATTGTGATTCAGTCCAAACTTTCTGAAATCTTATTGTCCTATGTTTAATTTTCCTATCTTGCAGAAATTAGATGTGATAATATATTTAAAGTACAAAAATAGCCTGACACATAGCATACCTTTAAATCATTTTACTTCTTTCTACTCTATAAGCTCAGAATACAAATAGATAGATGGATAGACACATAGATACACACACCCCTTTATATAATATACATACCTCTATATAATATATACTTGTATATAACATATAATATATATAATTACATTGGTACTATAAAACTATAAAGGCTAAAAATAAAATATATGAGCTATTTGTATTTGGATTTTTTAATTGATACAAAATAATTTTAAATGAGATTCTCACAAAGAATACTTAATTGAACACTTAAGTGAGGAGAAACATCACAATTTGGCAAGCCTAAAAAATCTTCAATTAATATTAAAATTATAAAACTTTATTTTAGTGTTAGTTGACTAGATATTGTTGTTGCTGTTCAGTGAAATAGTATCTGTTATAGTCAGTGGGAAAAGCTTAAATGTAATTTGAAAATCAAAATGTTTTAAAATGTATCAAATTATGGGCTTTTAAGAAAACCTACAATTAGGGAAAATATACCTTGGTAAAAATGCACAAGGCAAAAAGACTCTGCAATGCTGGGCAATGGAATGCCTGTGTAGCCCTCTTGCTCCCTGGGACTTCAGCCAGTCCATATGGTCATCTAACAGGGGGCCTGAAGACTGTGGGTGATCTTGCAGACCATATGTGCTGCAATACCTAGGAACAACTGGAGCTTGGCTAATCACGTGGCAAGAACCTAAATTTGGATTTAACTTGTTTTTACTGAACAGAACCCAAACCTCACTGTTATTTTTGCACATTGCTTGCTTTGTTTATCATTAACTTTGAAATGGGGCTGCAAAATATACTCATTTCCACTACAGACATTCATCAACTTATCTGATAACTAATATCATACCTTTCATTCTGTGGAAATTTTTTTTAAAAACTGAAAGAAAAGATGTTGTAATTCTTGTACAGAGAGGTAGTAAGACTGGAGCCCACCAGTGAGTTGACATTAAAATTGCAGCTTTGAATGACCCAAGCTGCCTCTCTGAGCCAAGATTGTTCTCTAATCTAAAAGCTGTGGTAAGACAACATGAGTATGTGGTTGCTGAGATTATAATAGCAGCCCAGAAGGAGTAATTTAACCCAGGAATGGACAAGAAGAAAGTCAAAACAGATAGAAAATAAAGGTCTGATGAGATGATCACCAAACTCATGGGATGATGGAGTTCTCCCTAAATTTCCACTCTCTTGTCTGTTCTTAGATGAATATCCTCTTTTGTGAGAGGTTATCTCATATAAATACTTTACTTTGTTCATGTCACTTTAGCATGATTTACAAATACAGCAAAATTTATCACCGGGAAGTAGAGTAACAGAGACAGAGCCAAATAAGATAGCATTCAGGGAGACTGATATTATTCTGAGCTTGGTTTTCTGTTTAAAAACACTAATTAATTATTTGCTTTATCTCCAATTTCACATTGATCAATAGACATGATCAACGAAGTGCCAATATTAAGAAGCTCATTCTAAAAGAAGCTTATTCTCAAAGTTTCTGTAAAGAAGCTTTATATTGGTAAAAATATATATATATAAAATGGAGGAAAATTCCTTTACATAAAAGATAAGCAGGAAAATAAGATGACTGATGCACTTACTTTGAACAAATTCTACCCTCCAAGGAGGGATAAGGGGTGTTTTTTATCTACAGAATTACTTATCTACCTCAGTATCTTTGTGAACAATTTGCACTGGATTAAGAAGCATTAACTCTGATCCTCCTTCTTAGGTTTCACATATCGAAGACTGCATCTGATTCTTAGAAGCAAATTAAAAGTCCAATTAAGCTTTATGTAAATGCCAACATCTATTTAATTTCTTTTAACAGGTTAGAAATCAGAAGGGTGTGGGGCTCTTTTTTTAGTTTGTATTGTGTTGCTTTAAAGTCCAGTTTGTCTGGTTTATGATTTAAAAACTGGTAAATATGCCAGAGAGATGCCACATTCAATTTAGCAATGTGTTGTCAGATTGCTAGGAAGCAATTTTTTCTTGAACAGAAGTGAGATCATTTGAGTAATATTAACTTTAATGTTTAAAATTGGCTTGAGATACTCCCAACACCACACTTGCTGGAAGATTACAAAATGGGAGAATTAGTGCTTCGGTGTTTAGAGGGTTCTAAACATGTTAAGCACTGAATTCTCTGTTAATTTATCAGCAGGCTATTTGATTACCACTAAGTAGAAAAATTTATTCTATTTTTGTGGAAACGAATACAGAGAATGATATTGAGACTCATAGGTTCTCCATGTAGCAATAGAGTCATAAGGATGAGAAATATATTTATTACTGGTTCTAGACACTGAATGCTGTATTTCATATTGAACAGAAATTCCTGTACAGTTTAGGTGAGCACAAAATAATACTTTCATTTAAGATAGAGGCACTAATAGAAAGAACAATGAGCAAGTAGAAGCATGAAATTATGGTCATTGAGCTACATCTGAAAAAGAAATTAATACTGCAGATGATAAGAATTTCTATACCAGGAGTCCTCTGGGTATTTTCCCTGAAACTTTTGTGACAGAGTCCCCATAAAAATAAATCTACTGATCCACTCAACAAATAAATAACCAAATAAAATAATTTTCAGAAAGTGATATGTGGGTATGCAATAGAATAGTTGATGATAACTAGGTAAAGGCATCTAATCTGAAGAGCTTAAATTTGGAACTAAAGCCTAAATAATAGGACAGAGGTAGGAAAGTCAGGCATGTGTGAATACTGGGAGCAGGTTAGTTTGGCTGGAGCACAAAAATGAGAAGGAGAGCATGAGAGGATGTTAAAACAGTAGGTAGAGTTCTGATTATAAGGAGCCCTGTAGACCATGGTTGAGGTGTTTGGCTTTATTATCAGTGAACACCAAGAGAAAACTTTAAGCACAGGAGTGGTACAATGTGAATGATTCCTTGGAAAGATAATTCTGGTCACCTTAGTAAAAGGGACTTCCCTGATACTCTATCTCAGACTTTACTCTTACTTCTACCTTTTCCAACATTTCATATCCTTTTACTTCTGCATTATATTTTTCTTACACTTATCATTAATGTAAGTATATTCTACTTATTTAGTATATTGTCTAGCTCTCCTACTGGGATGGAAACTCTTCCAGGGCAGGAATTTTTTCCTTTTATTTTTGAGTCATTATTTTATTCCTAGGACCTAGAAGAGTACCTATTACTATCACATAATATGTGCAGAATAAATAGGTATTAAATAGAAGAACAACAAATATAAATGGCTGCTATGTAGATAATGAGCTGAGGAGATGAACAGAGCCTAGAGACAGGTGAATATTATGAGTGGAGAAGTGGTCCAGGAGAGGCCTGGATTAAAGCTTTAGTGGTGGAAATAATGAGAACTCAGCTCATTCCAGTTACATTTTAGAGTAGAGCACTTGATGATAGATTGAGTGTTAGGATTATATGGAGACAGGGAAATCAAGAATGACATTTGACCTGAGCAACTAAGTAAATAAATGTTGCCACTATTAACAGAGATGGCGAAGATTGGTGGAAACAAAGATCTGGAGTATAAGTATGTGACTGGAGAAGGTATTTTCTGCAGCATAGAAGAACAGGAAGGTGGCAGCCCTGTTTTTGTGCTCACAGTAGACTGAGAATTGCAAGACTTAAAGGAATGAGCTTGACCACAAAGATCTCCTTATGCAGAATTTGTAAGTCCTTCTTTAGTAGTTTGCTTGGTTGTTGAAAACATTAGAAAATTGAATGAGGAAATAGAGGTAGCAGGGATCTGTAATTTCAGTAGCTTAACTAGAAGGGTGAAGCATGGAATGACCACATTACTAGTTCTGGGTCAGGGGAAACCTGTTATCAGTCCAATCTCTCCTTTATAGTAGTGTAATAGATTTAATCTCAAGTGTGTTGATCCTTTAAACAATAAAAGTCCTGGACCATCTGCAGATTTTAAATGTTAGAGTGCTTTAGACATGCACCTGTACCAAGGATCATAATCAAACTATCAAATCCCATTATCAACAATATTGAATGCATCTGATAGGTCTAAACATCGTAGAAATGACAGCCAGGGGGGACCACAAAAGAGACTGTCATCAACTTCTAAAATGGCAGTAATTCCTTCTCCAAGCCAAAGAAAACCTTTTTCTAATCTGTTATGCAAACACCAAGAACATTATGCAAAATAATGCTACCCTAAAAGCTGCTAGTAGGTGATTGATAAAGAAGACAATAACAAAAAAAAAAACTAAAATGCTTTTGAGAAACTCAACATCCTCTATCACTTTCCATTTACAGAATGTGGAGGTTTTCAACCTTGGTTGCCCATTAAAGTCACATAGGAAGCCTTTAAAAACCCTGATTCCGGTGCCACACATCATACCAATTAGCGCAGACCTCTGGGGGGCAGACCCAGGCATCAGAATGTTTTTAAGTTGCCAGGTGATTTTAATGTGTAGCTAACACTTGCAATCATTGTTTGAGAGATTCTTGAGGCACATTAGCAGATTAAAGACCCTGAGGAGTATAATACCATTTTTCTTTCTTTAACCCACAGTTTGAAAAATAAAGTTATTCATTCTTTTGTGTATTATTTATAATATCTCAAGGAATACTAGTATCACACTGATATATTTTGAGAGTGCTTCTGCAGATAATTTAAACACAACCTGTACTTTCAAAGCATGTAAATCTGAAGGGTAAAAAAAAAAAAAATCACATATCATTGTTTTATTCCATTTGCATTTCCTTGTTTATTAGTGAGGTGAACATCTGTTCAGATGTTTATTTAAAGGTCAGAAAGCTTGCAGGGTTGCTGCTTGTGGTTATGGATAATTCAAATAAGGGATTAGGGGAGGAAGCTTCTTAACATAGAGGAGAGGGAAGCCAGTGTTCTGGGTGAATCAGTCATTTGAAAGCAGAGTCCTGGGTTTTTCACTGATATCAGTGTAGCATCATGCTTTTCCCATGAAAATTTAGAAAGGGGGTGATGTGGAAGACCTTGTTTCCTTATTCATATGTGTGGCCTGAAAAATTAGCACAGCACATGCCAGATCCTCCGAAAACCTTTGGTAAATGAAAGAATGAGTAAAGTGTATTGCCATGGCATTTCTGGACCTTGATAGGTGTGCGTGGACACTGTATTCGTTTGCTCGGGCTGCCATCACACAGGCATAATAACATTCAGTCTCCTGGATGGCTTAAACAACAGAAATTTATTTTCTCATAACTATGGAGGCTGGTTCAAGATCAAGTTTTTGTTGGTAGGTTTTGTTTCTTCCGAGACCTTCCTCCTTGGCTTGTAGATGGCCATCTTCTTCCTGTGTCTTCACATGGTTTTCTCTTTGTGTTTATTTATGTCCTAATCTCCTCTTTTTGTAAGAACATCAGTCATATTGAATAAGTCCACCTCCATTGACCTCATTTTAACTTAATTACTTCTTTAAGGACTCTTTAAAATTCTCAAGGACAGTCACATGCTGGGGACTTCAACAAATGAATTTTGGATGAAGCACAAGTCAGCCCATAAAAGACACTAATCCAGGCAATTGTATTTCCAAGTGGTCTGAAGAGATGGCATTGGGACTGTCTACAAATTAACTTGAGTCATGTGTTCTTTTTCCAGCCTGAACTTTTGTGGATCTAAAAAAACTTTTTTTTTTTCCTTCCTACCTGTCTTGTGTGTGTGTGTGTGTGTTGGATGTATGTGTCCCAGAGAGAGAAACTGTTGAAAAAGAGGCTTCTAAATAAGTCAGGCTATTGAAGTAGTCTAAAAAGGACTTAGTCTGCACAGGTGTTAATGAGGGTGACAGACTGGTCACATTTCTCCTCTCCTGTTTTGTTCCCTTGAAGGATTACTTCTTTGCCTGATAGTTTAGAACCTTTGAAAACGTTTTGAGAGATGCTTGGCATATGTAGGATTGATTGTCTAGTCTCAAGACTGACTACAGATCTAGATCTTTCTTAATATTGCTTATTTTATATAACTGTAAAGAGGTAGAATTATAAGAAAAGAAGGGCTCTAAAGCACTGTGATAAATTCCTTACAGCGTAGAGGTTACCTTTAAAACCCTACTTGTATCTAGAGCTATTCTTTGCTTACTAAAGAGCTCTAGTAGTGTTTTATCCCATCCTAAGGCTTCTAATCATTTCCATTTCCCTTGATTTTCTGGATTATTTTTACCATTGTTTCTAGTTGAAGTACTGTAATTAAAGATAAAATACAATATAAATCTGGTATTAATAGAATAATATTTGAAACCAGTCTTTCTTATTTTTCTGTTCATTGGGAAGATATATCTAATTGTTAATGTTCTCTTCTCACTTAGATTAAGAGATTTAGGATCTGTCAATATCTGCAGGTATTTTGCATCTTCCTTTGCAATTCTCAGGCACTTGAAGAACATATTTTATATCTTCATTTTCATTAAAGAGGGATAGAGGAGGCAGCAAATCAACCCACTCCCTCAGCCCTCCATGTAGAATGAAATTTCATGCTATAATAAAGAAGTGATAATTATGGTGCTTGATATGGTGCTTGATATATCAAACGTATATATAAGTTTGATATAGCATAATCACTAAATTTATTTACTAGAATCCTAAAAGTGTCATATTTATGAAAATTATGTTGGATATATATTTCATGAATTTTTATGTGACAAAAGAAGCAATAAAAATATCTATAAGCTAAAGATTCGATAAAAACACCATATTTAGGAATATTGGAGAAGAAATCTAATCTATGTGTGATCTTGGTTTTCTCTTTAACTTTAATCCATTTAACAATAAGTATAATTTACCTATATCCATAATAGGTATAATTTCACTTCTGTAGTAATATTTTTCTAATAATGAATATAAGTCCTGTGGAGGCATACGATATACCAGCTATATATAGCTATTTACGCTAGTTTAGTGAATTCTACCTCAGCTATTTTAATGTGTGATTAGAAGCTGCAGTGCATTTTTGGGGAAAACTCTTTAGAAAAGCTTTATTTCTGGCTTAACTTCTCAAGGTAAGGATGTTTGATGAAATGATTTGAACCAGAGACCATTATTCTAAGTGAATTATCTTAGGAATGGAAAAACAGATAGCACCTGTCCTCACTTACATGTGGGAGCTAAATGAAGGACATGTATGGTCATAAACGGCAGTAATGGACTTGAAAACTAAGAAGCAGGGGAGGACAAAAATATACCTATCATGTACAATGTACACTATTCTGGTGATGGGTACACTGAAAGCCCTGACTTTACCTGGATATAATTTATCTGTGTAACAAAAAAATTGTACCCCCTAATTTTTTGAAAATAAAAAATATAATAATAATAAATGGTTTGAGCTTTAAAATGGGTGTAATAATTGCATATTGAAATGACTGTGACAATTAAGTGAAATTAAGCATATATTAATAGAATATATATGTACAGCACACTAACAACTTGGTAATTGATGTAACCAAGGTTCTAGGGAAAGGTTGAGTCAAGGATTCTTGCATGACAGCTAGAACAAGGAAGTATAATGTAACTGATTAATGAGGAGGTTTGACTTATTGGGGTATGGTAAACAAACAGTCTGATCATTCCAGTAACTATACTGTCTATGAGCTGCAAAATTCCTATTTCATTCTAAAGAGTGGCGCTCTTAACAGTCCTAAACTATCCTATTATTTTCAGTCACTTTTGATTTTGTTAACACTCAGTTCCTTTTTTTTCCAGACAAATAGTTCCATAATTTCTGTGCTGGCTCATTGTTGATGGCCCTATACTAAATAGCACATGTGACTCCCAGAAAAGACAGCTTTGTTTGTTTGTTTTATCATGCCTGTCTTCTGTACAATGAAAACTATGTTCAGTAATAATCATAAAATGAAATAAATAATTAATGGTCAGAAAAGAAATGCAGACAGTGAAGGTTTTCTTTTATTTAACCTCATATATATATAATCATGCCAGTAAAATTTTTAATTAAAAATAAAATACTATAAAAGTACAGAAAAGAGTAAAAGGAATAATTTAATGCTATTTAATTACAATAATACATTTTTTTAAAGAAGAAAAACTTGTACTCACATATTGGCCTGGCACAGAAATGAATAATAAAATTAAATTTTCTGTTTCAAGACTTCAGTTTTACAAACTTGTCAGTGACTTTGTGACAATTGGTCTCTTGCTATCTATACTGTTCAATAAACAGTATAGTACTGTTCAATAAACAGTATAGATAGATTAAATCAATCTTCACTTACACGTCATTAAAAAACACTTTTCATTAGTTTTAATTTCAAAAAGTATCATTTTCATTAAGCAGCAGATACTCCAGTTATTGGGAAAAGTTTTAAACATGAGAATACATATGACAGAAATTTGTAAAATCTCATTTCACAATAAATTCCAGAAATGTCAACATGTTTTATCCCCAGGATTAATTACAGCAGCTTTCAAATGTCTCTTCTATGTAAAAAAAAATTTAAACACTGTTAAAAACTCCAGATAGTCACATTGAATGTCATCATTGAAATAACTCAAGCTGTATTTCTTCATCTTTATGATTCTTGTGCTTTTTAACTGTTTCAACACAGAAATGCAGTGCTCTTCATAGGTTGTAATTACAAACTATGCCCAATGTGAGCTCTTGCAAACGTACTCTATAAAGCAACACAGGTGACTGAGTCTCATGTGTTGGGAGACACAACTCACTGCATGGGCAAGTATCACCCAGTCTTCTTCAAGTCACTCTGTGGGAACTGGAGCTGAGGAAGCTGGAACAAATGCTGCTATTCTGGCTACTGCTATGGCTATGAGTAATGACGTTCTTTATCTCTGACAGAGGAGGCTCGAGTCTTCCAGCAGCACCCATGAAACTGTATCAGCCTGACCTGTTACCTTGCAAGTAGGGTAAAATCTCACTTAGCCCATAACATGATTCAGTGACAAATATTTCGAAGATAAATTAACCTATTAAAAGCACCAAGGATTGTAAGGAGACTTAAAAAAGGAGTAAAGAAGCTTTCTTGATTTCTTAGCTGGGGTTATACATAAAATGTCTTAGTCTTTAAAAGTTACCCGCATCATGCTTGGGTCATCTGTGTGTTGACATGGTGACAAGGGGCGTGGCAGGACGAAATCAGAGACAAAACAAGAGCCATGGGAGAAACAGGGTGGGTGAGTGTTAGATGTGTCCCATAGCAAAGGCAGTGGTTTGTTGGAAGGGATGCAGGTAGGGTTAATGTGAGTGGTTAAACAGGAAGTGCTATGAGGAAGCTGATTGAGACAAGGACAGAAGCTAAGAATGAGTGATGGCCAAGGAAGGCAACGTAGCTGCAGGCTGGATTAGAGGGGTGCAACCTAGTGCAACCTGGTGACTTTTGTCTTGTCCCTGGTCCTTTCAGCCTGCTGAGAGGCTGCCTGGGCTACTCCACATCTTAGCCTGATTGCCTCAGACATGAAATCCATAGGCACAGTATAAATTCAACTTGCTTTAGATTTCATTTTTTTTAAATTTTTTTTTATTTTGTATTACTCCCTTCCAAACCTGACCATTTAAAGAAGAAAAATTCAATTAAAGATAGTTCATCACGCTTTCCCACCTCCGGATATGATTGTGGAAGGTTTTTGTTTGTTCACGTCCCTTTATTTTAATTGATTGTTCATGATCACCATTACAACTCATTTAGAGACTCCTTTTCCCTGGTTACTAATCCCTTCAGAGCTGATGGCTATATCACAAGTACTAACACCATCATTATTATGCACCGGCATGTTTTTATGGAGACAGAGCAGGAAACAGAAAACATCTACATCTTTTCCCTGGAGGAAACTCTAAATGTACCATGATAGAGGTTAAAGAGCCCATATTAATGTCACAGACTCAAGAGAATATATTATCTGCAGCCTTTTTGTAGTCATAAAGATAATACTAGCCTGAGACTGTATTTTTATTAAAGTTCTAAAAATTATGATTTAGTCTAGAATTCTACTATGACTACTAAAAATTTAAAAAGCACTTGTATGAGACCAGGTTGAAAATGGCTCTTTATTTCCTGGTTTTTAGAGTTAACTTTCAACTGTAACGTAAAACTCTATATTGAGAGATTGAGACTGTCTGAGCTTAATTAAATTCAATTTCCCGTTTACTGAGCACCCACTGGGTTCCAGGTCAGGAGTTAAGGCTGTGGATAAAAGATCTCTTAAGGAGCACGACCTGCCTTTTCAAAACTGTAATATTAATTTAGGAAATTGGACATCAGTATGAGCTTCTCGAAAGATATTTCCAATATTTTAGGAAAATTTTTTGAGGAATAATTTTAAATAAAAACTCTGAATAATACTATCTCCTTTTAAAATGCAGATATATTTTTGTTCATTTTTGGCTACAGAGGTGCTGGTTTTAACTACACTGCTTTTAAGCAGGCAAGCCTCTTGAATAAAATCATTAACATTAGCTAGTTGGTGTTGTAAGCAACATTTTAGAGACAGCTTATGGACATGACTGATGTCTAGTCTTTGATAGACATTGATAGACATGCTCTGAGGAAAGCTCAAGTTGAGGGGATCTCATTAAGGAGGCAATTCGGTGTCTTGAGCCTGCACCCGATCACATGCTCTCAGTCAGGGTTTCAGATATGAAGCTGGAGAATGTGCACAGAAGCAAAATGTAACTTCACTCCCATATGAGCAAGCGTCAGCGTAAGTGAGCAAGGCCAAGTGTTTCTCAGGAGGCTGGAGCAGGGCAATGCAGCAAGAGACTCTGCATACTCCTGCTTTGGTTCCCCCGCCCCCCTGCCTTTTAAAAACCACCTCACACTGTTTTCACATATCTGCTTTCATTATCTCTACCATGGTTATATCTGTTTTCATTTTCTCTATCATGGTTTATCAAGCACTTGCTTATTATGGGAAAGGGGGAAATAATTGGATAAGATGAAGATTTAAAAATTCATTCAATTTGAAAAATCATCAGATAAAAAGTGATTGAAAAAAGTATGGAGGTTAAGAACAAAATAGGTTAAACGGTATATCTGAAGAATAATGACTACCTCTAACCTCTATCTTCATTTGAATTATTCAGCTTTTACAAGTTGATATTTATGAGGGATGGATTTGTAATTACAAAACATTGAGCGATTTCCATCATTTACAAACGTGTTAGCATTGCTGTGGGTGCCTTGATCTTGTTCATTTGCTTGTTGCATGCTACCCAAGGACGGAAGCATGCTCTACTTCTCTTGAGCATCAAAGAGGGAAGGTAACACAGAGTCTCCTGTAGACACAAAAGTACTTGCTGCATGGACTAGCATGTAAAGAAATGGAAAGGAAAGTTTTGAAAGAGATATCCTACAGAAAGGTTTCTAAATGCATCTTTCCTTTAGGTGATCCTATAAGTGTTATGTAATAAGAATGTGTTAATATTTTTGCCTCAACTACTGGACCTAAAAATGTTTTCAGGATAGCACTATACTTTTTTATTTTTGGTAATCTCTGAAACCAACACAGAAACGTCATGAACACTCAATAAATGTTTATTGTTTTATCTAAGTACTTGTTGCTAACTACATGTGGCTGTAAGCAACATGATATCTTCCTCCCATAAAAAGTCAAAGAAAAAACATGAAGCCTTTATCAAGGAATATTAAAAAAAACTTAAAAATTTCAGTAAATGAAAGGCATATATGTTCCTGAATTAAAGCGATTGAATATTTTAATGTTATACTTGTTAAATTGATTTATATATTTGATGCAATTCTATATGAATCTCAGTGAGAAAAATAGATAATAGATAAATTATAGATAGATAGAGATATCAATATATTTTGGAAATTTAGATGGTGATTTCAAGTTTACTCTGACAAAAATAGTCATAACAATTTGGGACAATTTTTTATGAGTGAGAAATATCTTATGATATAAAAATAAAAAGCTACATTAATTAGAAACATGTGGTTCTGAGAAAAGATGTAGCAGCTCAAACAGAGCAGACTTGATAGCTTAGAAATAGACAGGGCATATGTAAACAATTAGTTTATGCTAAACGGTATGATAAAATATTTGGAAGAAGAATCATTCAATAAACTATGCTGGGAAAATTTGTGTTTAGTTAAATGACTGTTCCTCAACAATGCTGATTTATCAAAATGAATTCTAGAGTATTAAAAAGTTAAATGGAAGACATAAAACTATTAAGAAAAAAGAAAGACACTACAGAAATTTATTTTACTGATCTTGAGAGGGGAAATTAAATTCTACATATAAAAGCGATGCAAGACATTCAAAGTAAATAATTTATATTGTTATTATAAGAAGTAAAGCATTCTGTGCATTATTGTAATTCAAAGGCAAAAACATGGTAAGTTGAAAAACATATTTGTAATATATACAGGAAACATTTTTTGTCATTTATCCATAAAAAATTAGTGAAGAAAATTCACTAAATTTCCCAATTACAAAAAGCAAAGGACATCATGGCAGAGACTGACAGCTGGCTAACAAAATCATTCTCTTTTTCTTCAAGAGTGGCAGAAGTGTAGCCTGGCACATGGCTAGATCCATTTCCAGCCCACTTCATGGCCACATATCTAAGTTCTCTCTAGTGGAACAGGAACAGAAATGAGGTACCACTTCAAGGCCAGGATGTTTCAAAGAGTGAATGTCTCCGGTCTCCTTCTTCTTCAGCCATGTGATGTGACCCAACTTCAAAAATAAGGCTTTAGAGGGTGGCAGAGTCACAGGAGAACAGGAGCCTGGGTCTCTCAATCAGCATGTGTCCACCTGCCAACTTAGTCCCTATTGGACATTGTGCTAAATAAACCTCTATTTCAGCCTTTACATGGTTACGATTTGTTACAGCAGTTTAGCCCACCCTGATACACAGTGCTTAAAAGAAACACAAATGGCTAAGAACCACATAAAATATATTCATTTTCTTGAATAATAAAAAATTAGAAAAGTGAGAATCCATTTTTGTCTGTCTAATAATTTCTGCAAACATAGAAAACAAATGCAAAAAGCTCATTTTAAGCAAGGGTTCAGGGAAACTACCATTCTCATACACAGTTACTGACAACGCATACTGGTCTCAATTCTTTAGAAATAATTTTGCAACATATATTTTTTGAGGAGTCTTGGAAAAATCATGTATTTTTAGCTAATAATTTGTTTTTGATAAATTTATCCTAAGTAAACAGTATTAATAAGGATGTATGTGCAAAGATGTTCACTGCAATGTTCCTTGTAATAAAATATGTGGAAGTAAATTAATGCTTCCAAATAATAAGATGAATAACTAAAATTTAGTGCATTCATATGTGAATTATTATGAATCCATTCAAATTGTTTTTAAGAAGAGTTTTAAATTATGTTTAAATACTTGGCAGGGCGTGGTGGCTCACAGCTGTAATCCTAGCAATCTGGGAGGTGGATGGATTGCTCAAGGTCAGGAGTTCAAAACCAGCCTTAGCAAGATCGAGACCCCATCTCTACTATAAATAGAAAGAAATTAATTGGCCAACTAAAAAAATATATATATATATAAAAAATTAGGCATGGTGGCACATGCCTGTAGTCCCAGCTACTCGGGAGGTTGAGGCAGAAGGATTGCTTGAGCCCAGGAGTTTGAGGTTTCTGTGAGCTAGGCTGACGTCACAGCACTCACTCTAGCCTGGGCAACAAAGTGAGACTCTGTCTCCAAATAAATAAATAAATACTCATATCATAATGATTACTGTAGAAAAGCAGCACATAAAATGAAATATAGAATATCCATCTAATATTTGGAAGGAGGGCCAGAACTATATATATTTATAAATATAGACAATTTTATACACATACACTTAAATATTTGAAAGGATACATGCAAAAATATTGAATTTTGTACAACTTATTTCCATAATCTTCCCTTTACCTTTATGCATTTTCTGAAACACTCCACGGTAGGTATTTAGTGGTTTATAATTGGAAAAGAAGCAATTTTGGAAAGAGAAAATAGACTGTCAAAAAACTGAAGTAGGTTTATAAAATTGTATTTGTCAATGTAGCAGCCATTGTAGCAATTAATTTAAAATATGCTGTTATTTAGAGGAGTATGTTAGCTTTATTTATTTTTGTTCTGTGGTTATAAAACATTTTATAGTTTTAGAGCTTCAGAGGGGTAGCATTTCTACAGAGTATTATGGAGCTGATATGTTGGATATCAAATATTTTTAAAACTTTTTATTAAAGTATAACATACATAACAGAAAAGTGCACCAATTTAAAGTATACAGTTTTATGAATTTTCATAAACTGACAGCACTCATATAACCCATACCAAGACCGAAAAACAGAGCATCAGAACCCAGAGGACTTTCTTATCTTCCCTTTTAGTTACTTCCACCAAAGGTAACTGCACAGACTAATTTTGTATATATGTTGGAAGGAATGAAATCATATGGAGTGATTTCTGTTGTGTCTTGCTTCTATCACTCAGCCTTGTGTGTATGACAGTGCATGAGTTTTGATTGCCTTACACTCTCACTAACACTTAGAAGTATCTATTTCTTTCTGTTTCCTTTTTCTTTTTAGTCATTTTGGTGACATGAAGTTGTTGACATCTTAACAATATTGGGTCTTCCAATCAATTTATATGGTATATTTCTCCATTTATTTGGGTCTTTACATTTTTCTCAATAATACATATTAGTTTACAATGAATACACATTAGAAATACAGTGAATTTTTCCTTAGATTTATTCCCAGTTATTTGTCTCCACTGTCAATGATATGTATCATTTTTAAAATTTTGTTTTCCATTTGTTTGCAGTACTCCCTGGTACTCTATCCCGTGAACTCCGCTGTCCTGGTCTCCCCGGACTTTCAGCTCTGTCTCCCCCACCCAGGGAGTCCTCCCTGCTCCCCTGTCTTCCCCTCCTTCTACTGTGGCCCAGAAACTCTCTCACAACACTGTGCTGGGACAAGTTTAAGTCTCACCTCATTTGATTCCTGCCCCCCATGGATCATAGCCCTTCATGTCCTAATGCACAGTTTCTCAAAAACTGGGTTTTTATATATTTTTCCTTTTGTGTTTGTGGTTGTTTCAGGCAGGTGTGCAAACCTGGTCCCTTTTACTCTATCTTGGCCAAAACACAAAAGATATAAAGTCTATAGGTGTTTGTTTTTTTACTGTTTTTTAAGCCATGCAAGTACATTTTTGTACTTTTTCATTGCATGTCTAATTTCACATACATAGAATGTTTAGTGAAATTTTTAAGAGCTATGGAGTCCCAAGTTTGAAAAGTTACCACAGTTTAAAACAGGTTAGCATATTGTAAGGTTTTTTTTCAATCCTCTCTTTCTTTTGAAACATTAGTAGAGGAAGGAATGGGAAAGCCACATAGAGACTGTTGAATAAAACTTGGGGCTTTTGTCACTGGTAAATAGAAGTAGTGTTAAGTAGATAGTGAAGGATTCTGTGTTTCCTAGGTACGAAAGTGGGTGCTGTTGCCCCTGTCTTGGTCCTGCCCACCCTAATTGTCCATACCTGGGGGTGAAATACCCTACAAATCTGCCAATCAGAATTTGGCACACCAGCTGCAAAACAATGCAGAGGACTCTCTAGCCCACGGGCCAAGAAGCAGGGGGACCATAAAGCCTAGAAAGTGACCTAGAACCCACATGCATAGTTAAAGTTCAGGTCATGTAACTCCCAACTGTCCAATCAAATTGGTTCCCTGGTGACCTCAAACCATGAGGGAGGTCTCTCTCTAGGCGCTATAAAATAAGACACAGGCCAGAGCCAACCTCTCTCTTTGTCCTTCCTTTTGCTTGTCCTGCTGCGGCAATGGGCCTAGTCATCATCTGTGGCATGTGTACCATGCTCCGTAAACCTATATCTTGATCTTGCCCTATAATCCTATCTTTCTCTCCTCAATAAACCTCATCTTCATGCTTGCCTAACTTTGGTGCATCTAGTCATTTTTCGGCCATGCACGTGCCAAGAACTGACAGTTTCAGTATAAAACCTTACAGTAGTAGATGGATTTTCTGCTATTCTTTGCTTCATTGAAGATGTTACCGGAAGCCTGTAGAAGCAAAAAGGTGGCAGAATTGTGGAGTTAGAAATAGAGGAGCTGAAAAAGCCCAGGTCAGTTTAAAAATGTACATCAGAATTAAGCTGTTGTCTCCAAGTTTAAGGGGAAAAATACACACAAATTTAATTACGAAAAATTGTTGATACTTTTGACATTCTGATGGCACTAAATCCTACTTAGATTTTTGTACCCTTTTAGGATCCTTCTCTAAATTATGTGTTTTTGAAAACTAACCTCTACTTTGTTATTTTGGGATTACTTTAGTCAGAGAGGACCCCAACTTTAATCTGATCCGCAGGCAAGTTTATTTGGAAGCCACAGGACATTACAGCAGCTTCATTCTCTTACGCGGTCTCTGGGAGCATCTGAATTTGTGGCTCCTCTTACCTGTACCTGGGTGTCTAGCAAGAGCTTTCACATATTGATGTTTAAGACAGCTATCATAAAAGGCAGGAAACCGAAGCTTAAAATTACACATTAGGAAGTAGTCAAATGCAGATGTGAACATTAATCTCCCTCTATTTCAACACCTATTCTCTTTTCACAGTCATTTGACTCGCTCCTCTCCTGGTGGTGATGGTGGGGAGAGGACATAAAGGATAGGCAAGCAGCCGGTTCCCTTTCATCAGAAGTTGAACACCTGCAATGTGGAGGTGGAGAGGGGCAAGGCGATGATTGCTGGCCTTGTAGATCCAAACCTAAAAGTGAAGGCAAAGTCACCATCACAAATGTAGGTGTTAATCTTAAATCAAAATACTGAAGAAAAGAGTATGTGTTTAGTCAGGTGGTCCTGAGTGCTAGTCAGTTGTACCTCTCACACTTACTAGAGTTTCTACCTTGGGCAAGTACCTATGATTTCTGAACCCCAGGCTCTTTGTAATCTGTAAATTGCAGGTAATAATACTCATATCAGTGGTGGGCTGGCGAATTTTTAAACATTGGCTCTCTGGGGAAAATGTGTGTATATTTATTATAAATTTTTGGTATAAACAATTTATAAATAATAATGTATGCAATCTCCTTCATTGCAAATTTTAAGCAATTATATTAATTTCTGTGTGACTTGCTATTTCTTTATAAATGTCTTAGGTAGATACCAAGGGATTTCAGGTATCCCAGGGATGAAAGTGGGTGTCTTGTCTTGAACCAATTGCTCCACCTGGAAAGAAAGACAAGCTGGGCCCCAGACCCCCATCTTGGTCCTGCCTCACCTTAATCCTGTCCAGAGCAACTGCTATACCTGGGGTAGGAGGGAACACCCTACAAATCTGCCAATCAGAACTTGGTGAACCAGCTGCAAAAGAATGCAGAGGACTCTCTAGCCCATGGGCCAAGCCACATGGGTACCATAGAGTCCGGAAAGTGACCTGGAGCCCACATGCACAGTAAGACTCAGGTCATGTGGCTCCCAACTGTCCAGTGAGAGTCGTTCCATGGTGATGTTTGAACCACAGGGAGGTCCCTATCTGGACATCATAAAACAAAACTCAGACCATAACTGAACTCTCTTTTTCTGTGCAACAAAAAGGGTACAGGCTTCATCTATGGTGTATGTATCTTGCTTTGTAAACCTAAGTCTTGCTAGTGCTCTATAATCCTATCTTGCTCCCACTCAATAAATTTCACATCATCCTTGCCTTACTTGGGTGTGTCTGCTCATTCCTCAGCCATGAACGCACCAAGAACTGACATTTCAGACTGAAACCTGACAAATCCACTATCCTTTTTATAATCTAATCATGAAAACAGTGTCACAATATCAGACTATGAGTAAATTCTTGATTACCATACAATTTAGCAAAGAAGTTCTTCATGTCATTGACAAATGACTGTAGTTCTGACATGAATATTGGCTGATATTTTTATTTATGTTAATGAGTAACACAAACATGAAACAGTAAGGACTTAAACTAGAATTTCACTCATTCATCAATGACATGAATGGCTTCTTTGCTGAATCCAATAATAGTTTTCATATACGGAAAGAATGTTTCTTGAATCTTTTGTGCTATTCACAATACAATAGCTACTGGCACAAAGAAGCAAAAAATGGGCAGATATTTTCTGTTTTAATGAAAATTAGGTTAAGGGTAGTCTGCAGCAGTACTCTTAACACTTTTACACTTAATCTACATCAGTGGCATCACTGTCTTGGATCTACACAATCAACAAAATAGTGTATTAAGGCCTTTTGTAGTGTGGCTGATTTCCATGATATGAAGACTCCCACCATGGCCAATTTGAAGTTCGCTATGTGATGTCACTGAACACAGAGTTGGGAAGAGAAGTGCCATAGCACATCATTGTAACGTGTTTCCACCATCTGGATACCAAAAATATAAATAACCCCAAGAGCACAATTTATAGAAAATGGACTAAAATAATTAGGAAGTGTTAGGTTTTTAAGATTTAGTATTTTTATTGTTAATACAATTTATTTTTGATGTATACTTATACAATTTAATTTTTAACAGTGATTGTATTCATTAACTGGTTCAAAGTGTTCTGAAAATTTAACAGTTCACTCTCACGAGCTGTCATGAGCTGGCTTGAGCACACTTCTGCTTAACTACAGGACAGTTGAGATGCTTAGAAATTATATGAGTTCCGGATATATAGAAGGTGCTACATAAAAGGTAGCTATAAGGTACACAATCTTCCTTTCCCCCCCCCTAAGGAAAATAGGCTCACTAGAAATATTTTTACTTTGTTGATTATTAAATAGGTGACATATTATGGAAAAATCTCTAGGGTAAGGACTCAGTATAGAAAAGGAGGATTCAGAATTATTTACATGCCTTGAACTGTCTCTCAGTTGACTATTCTAAACTTCAGTTTCTTCATCAGTAAAGTAAGGATAATAATTGTATATGCATCATAAGGCTGTTGTACATATTAAATAAAATAATGCACACAAAAAGTGCTCAGAACAATACTTCATAAGTATAAAATGCTAAATTTAAATAGTTATGGGGCAGCAAATTCATATCTAAACTTGAAACAGTTCCCATGAACAAAGGTCTTTTTTGTCCTCCTTTCCTCCTTTCTGGCCCCATTCTGTATTTACTCTGCCATCACTGGTCTCTGCAGCACTAGCAATATCTTCCAGACTCATTCATTCCACATTTGAATGTGTTCGATGGATATTTTGAGCTTTTAAAAAAAAATTGAAGGAAACAACCATAAAAACAAATCAGTATCCACACTTGTGTCATAACACCCCTCAAACTGATTGAGCAGTATACTACCCCTATTAAAATGCTGTAAAGCGCAGATTTGTTATTTAAATTAAAGTGATTTGGCTTAGAGAATTTTTTGAAAATTGCATGATACTCCTTGAGGTAATGAAAACACTCCAGGTATCACAAAAGCAGGAAAGAGAATTACTAAGAGGAGCTTAAGCAAAGCATTAGTAAGCAGGGAAGAGAAAGTGGGCTGAGTGCTTAGCTGCTGCTGGAGCTGAGCCTGGCACTGAACCTCAGCCCCCAGATAAGAAGTGTGGACTAAAGAGAAAAGATGGCAAAGGGAACCTGGAGTGACTTTCTTCCTTGCATGGAGCCATGCATGAGGTGGATTGGGAAAGAAGGACACTGCAGGAAAATAAAGGGGAGAGAAAGAAACAAAGTGTTCTCTTTTTCCCTCTAAAAAGACCATTTTGCTTTGGATCTGGGGCTTTCAGAATCATTAAGGACGTGAGCACAGAGCCAGAAGACTACAGAGCTATCTGCCTCCCAAATCTGGTTGTAAGAGAGCTGGAAGTTCAGAATTCAAATTAAAAAAAATAAATAAATAAGAGGTTTTGTTGGTGGAGTAGAGGTCAGGGGCGTTAAGCAGGAAGACCCTGCATATCTGAAAATGTTTTGAATGGAGTCAAAGATCTATAATGGTCTTGAGGGATCAAAGAAGGCTTGTCAGCCTCTGATATCATTGACAAACTAGTGTAGTTTATGGCCAGGATTATACTGTCACCAGCTTGTTGATAGTCTGAGCTCAGCAGTGCACCCTTTATTTTTCTCTATCATTGTTTTGAAATAGGTTCCATCAAGCCTCTTAGCACTTGGCTAATGTCATAATTTTAAGTCACTCACTGATGTAAAAAACAAATCCATTTCTAGTAAAATTTCTAGCTAATTTAAATCTATTCTGAGATTATCCCTTTTTTAGAGCCCAGGTTAGATCCACAGATTAGAGACCTGCAGAAAGTACTAGGATGTGTTATAATTTCAATTTTCATCTTTCTCCTCTTACTCTCCCATGCACTGTTGCTATTTCTCTAGCTTCTCCAAGTTTGGAGGGGAAGTGCAGGAAAGAAGAGAAGAAAGAAGGAAAGGAGTAATGTACTTTTAATTAGCTAATACAGCTTTTGATTCCTTCTTAGGGACTGGCATGTCATTGTGGGTAAACAAATACTGGTTCTTCCATAGAGCATCTCTCCAAAAATCCCTTCTGGAACCCTCCACACCACACTATTCCCAGATATGTGTGATATGTGTGGTCTTCTCTCTAGCTGATTTCCTTATCTCCTGAAAAAAAAAACTGTTGATCTAAATTCTAAACACTTGCTCGAGTTCTCCGCATTAATAATACATAGTAAGCATCAAAGTAGCACATTATTATTACTTATCCTTCAGCAAATATTGTATCCTATATGAGCATAAATTTGGAGAATTCCCATTTATACACTTGCCCCCTGACAGACATAGACTCAGCTACAGTGATTCATTTTTGAGGGTAACTTCATAACAGTTTGGAACTGTTGGCACTCTCTTCAAGTATGGTCTGTATCTCCAACCCCTGTGATACTACAGATTCCTGCATTTAAGTAGTAGATTCCAAATAAACAATGACAGCACAGTGATGATGACGGCAAAGGAACAGAACACAAGTTACTTTGCTTCTGTTCATTGTGATCACTTGGAGTTTTTAAAATCTTAAACAGTGAAACAGGTACGAACTACAAGGAGTAATACATTTGTTTAGCAAGTACAAATTTTAGTCTACTCATAAAATTACTTTTAATAATATCTTTAAATGGAAATTGATTATTTTTTAAAATTGTTTTTGTCCTTATTTGTTATTTAATTGCACTAAATTATAATGTTATTCATTATTGTGACAGACCAATATGTAGACAGAATTTTTTTCAAAATATATATTAATGTAATTAAAATGGTAATTCATTGCATTTTTCTCTTTTGTAATATATTAATTTATGTTTATTTTTTGCTAACATGATTATGTATATGAAGCTTAACAAAAAATTTTTGCATTCTGCATTTATTTTCTGGCTACTAGCATTATTTGTTTCATTTTAGGATTATTACAGAGGAGACAGATTGTTAAAAAATGACCCATGATGAAATACAGAGCTGTGGACTATGTTCCCAACCTCTCCATTTTGTAAACACCTTTCTCAATCTGTCCAAAAAGTTTTCTAGAGGCGCTCTCACTTGGCTCGCCGTTATGTCAAATGTTTTAGGATTTGAGTTAAGGGGAAGTCTACAGTAACTAAAACCTTACGTCATATTATCTTATAGGAAAATTCCTTTCTAAAATCCCTCTACCCCTTCAGTAAAGATATTTGTACATGCTTGCGCAGGCTAGAGTATTAAAGTAACAGACGTCAAAGGAATACAGTGGCAAAAAGAGGGTCCTTTCTGATCTGTTCCTCCCTGGATCTCCATTCCTAGAGAGATGTGGGGGTGTTGACTAGCAAGTGCACTATGGCTCCACATGGGAGCTCAGGGATGCCATGCAGCAGAGCTCCCACTGGGGAGCCAGCACATGCAGGAAGACCTACCTGTCTGGCAGAGATGTTCCAGAGAGATCCTAGGCCAAAGCCTGAGACCAAACTTCTGATTTCCTTGTCCGTTAGGAAAGCTTACACTTTGGTAAAGGGAGCCAGCAGCTCAAGGGAGCTCCCGGATTACAACCCTATTTTACAAGTGTTTGCAATTTACGGTGTGTGCCAGAAAAGGACAGAGCTTGGTTTAATGTAATAGATACTCCCTGATGTACTATATACTCTGCAAAGCAGGCCATTCATTCTGCTCTGTGTCCACAAGAGTCAGAGCAGAGGTGACATTCAATTCTGACCTATTTCTTACTACAGCCCCTAAAGCCCTCTGCACAGTCCCAGTGACCCCTCATCGAATCTGGTACATGATGCGTTTTGACTTTTTTACACTTTGTTATCAAAAGATTTTCATTCTCTAAGTTTAAACTCAAACATCACTTCTTTGACTAAACATTCCCAAAACCCCCAAATTAACTATGTTTTCATCTGCCTACTCATGACATTGTGAGTTCATTTCTGTTATCGTTTTTTAAATCTAATTTTGAATTGTAATTGATTTGTTTTCACAGCAGTTACACCTACCAAACTTTAAGCTCTTCGAAGTTAGAGTTCATGTCCTATGTACTTTTATATCCATATCTATCCTTCTGTTCAGTGTTTACTGAAACACATTTTTAAAAAATTTCCCCTAGTAGTTATTCAATAAATATGTTTGGAGAATAATTTAATTAAATGTCAAAATAATAATAACCAGTTTTCATTGAACATCTATTATACTCCACATTATATTCATAACACAATAGATATTTCAACTAATGAAGAAAATGTGAAAGGCTTTGCCCAAGTGCTTCTAGGATCAGAGATATAATAGCCAGCTGAATTGGAGCAATTAGAGAGCGCATCTCAGTCTATTTTGTGTTGCCGTAACAGAACACCTTAGACTTGGTAATTTATAAAGAATAGAAATATTTCCTCACAGTTCTAGAGGCTGGGAAGTCCAGGGTGCTGGCATCTTGTGAGGGCTTTCTTTTTTGCTTTATAACATGGCAGAAGGTATCACAAGGGTGAGAGAGAGTACCCATTCGTGGACTAAGGACATTAATCCATTCATGAGTACAGTGCCTCCATGACTCCCAAACTTCCCATCTATTAGGCTCCACCTTGCAACACCACTGCACTGGGGATCAAGTTTCCAACACAAGAATTTCTGGGGACACATTCAAACCATAGGTACCAGAGAGGTACCTTTCTCTGCTATGAGACCTCTGTTACCAATCTCACTGGGATTGATTTAATGAGTCCAGGCACAGGCCGTGGTCAAGGTTTGTAGAAATAAAATTGTCATAGCAAGGATGCAACCAGGAGTCAGAATCAGGTTACCAGTTCAAGACAGGGAAAAGACATCAAGACAGGGAAATCTTGGAGTGAAAAGAAAAACAGAAAAAAAAAACAACAAAGAATAATATAAGCCTAAAATCAGAGTGAAGCAGTAGGGTAGAGGTAATTTAGTTTTGCCTTTGTTGAAATAGGATGGTTCAGAGAACCAGATCATTATCAGTACAGAACTTTTAGGGGATTTTAAGTTAGTGGAGTGTATCAGTGTCTTCTCTGTTTACTTTTAGTTCCCTTTTATTTCTCTTTTACAGGCTTTAATCCATGTGCCTAGACCAGTATCTATTAAGGATCCTGACTAATTTATGATTTGAGGACAAAACAAAGATGTAAATAGATGAGTACTCAACAAATTACGTGGGGACCACCATCAAAGTTGGTGTATAGTTTTGATACAGAAAAACATGTATTCTGCTTCAATGTCTCATTCTCATCTGAATATTCTATTTATATTCAAAGTCTCCAATATTACAGATGTGCCCCACATTCTTAAGAACAAGTATGCAAAGATTCACATTTTCAGGGTAGAAAATAGCTCCTTCATTTATGAAAGATATATTTAAAATATTGATATTGCAAATAATACATTTTGATTCCACTAACAGTGGCTCTTATTTTGTTTTCTGTTTTTTGTGTTTATAAAATTTTGGTTTAGGGGGGGGCGGAGCAAGATGGCGGACGAATAACACCGCCAGACAGAGGGTCTCTGCAAAAAAGACAGATTCTAGCAGAAACTAGAGGAAAGAAGCAAGAAGACGAGCATACAGCGGACAAGGGCCGGAAGGAGGGGTACCTGAGACCCCGGGAGACTCCACGGGAGGAGGCTGCGGAGGAGAACTGGAGGCTGAGACCACCGGAGCAGCCCGGAGACCAGCGGCAAGGGTAGGTGGATCTGCTGTTTCCCCTCCCCTGCATTCGGGACTGCTGGTGGGCTCCCCAGCGGGTGGAGAGACCTGCGGACACCAGCCCAGAGACTGCCGCCGCCTGCCAACAGTGAGCTTGTAGCAGACGTGGCACCAGGTTCCCAACTTCCTCCGGGCACCTCCGTGTGCACAGACCCGAGCCGCGTGGCAGGCACCATATTGCCTCCTCCCCCCCTCCGCCGACCCTACCCGCGGCTGCCCAGAGAGACAATACAGCCAGCAGCCGGAGGCACCTCCAGGGAACGGGACCTTCCCGTTTGGGACCCCGCCCGCCCTCCCAGGTGCTGCTGGCACCGTGTTCCCAGGAAAACGGTGCCGACTCAGAGGCTGAGAGACATAGACCCAGCTTGGGCTCCCTGTGGGTGAATTAGGACCGGAAATCCTCTCCCTGGTGGGAATACAGTTTGAACTCTGGGACCCAGAGGTCGGACCTGCAGACCAGATCCCCTGCACTGAGGGCTAGCATTGCCCGGGGCACAGAAGGGTTATACGTAAACAGCCTACTGAAGGCTGTGTGCCTCCAGGGGCGGATTGGCGCCCTAGAGGACAACCCTCCTCCCAGGAGGAGGCCGTGCGCCCAACCCAGGTGGCGTTCCTGTGCAGGGAACCTCCCCGCCGGCATCACAGTCCGGGGAGGCCTGGTAGCTTGTGGTCTGGCCTGCTGGCAGAGGCCCAGGAGTAGCTGCGGAGTTGGGGAGGGTGGACAGAAGCGAGGCCTGCTGCAGACTGCGGGTCTCAGACAGCCCCACCCCCACACCCAGACTTTCTGGCTGAGCGGGACCATTCCAGCCCCGCCCTGACAGCAGAGAACAGAACTTTGACCCCTGCTAACGGCCTGAGGGCAGGCTTACCCAACCAAGCTCCGCCCAGAACGAGAGCTGATAACAGGACTCAAAATCAACACCATAGCCTGTTCCTCCAAGCAAACGCCACCTACTGACAGGGACGGCATCTTGCACAGCCTTTCCACGGCACCCACTGACTCAATATACAGGGAGTGGTCCAATTTCACCCACAGGCACCACCTAACGCCTCAGAAACTAAACAAGGTGTGTGAATACCCAAACAATAACCTAAGGAAAGAAACAACAACTGATCGACATGGGAAGAAATCAGCGAAAGAACTCAGGAAATATGAAGAACCAAACGGAAAACACACCCCCAAAGAGGAGCACCAGCCCCCTAGAAACGGACACCGACCAAAACCAGGCAACCAATATGACAGAAGAGGAATTTCGTATGTGGAACATAAGAACACTCACCCAGCTGCAACAACAACTCAACAACCAGCACCAAGAAACCACAAAAAATCTCCAGGATATGAGAAAAGAAATAGACACATTGAAGAAAAGTGTAACCGAACTCCTGGAAATGAAGAATCAATTCAAGGAACTACAAAATACAGTGGAAAGTCTCAAGAACAGGGTAGATGAAGCAGAAGAAAGAATCTCAGAGCTTGAAGATAACACCCTCCAATTAAATAAATCAGTCACAGAAATAGAGCAGAGAAACAAGAGAAAAGAGCAAAGCCTACAAGAGCTGTGGGATTATGTGAAGAAACCTAATGTGAGGGTCATAGGGTTACAGGAACGGGAAGAAGACAACACTCAAGGGTTGGACAAGCTGTTTGAAGATATAATAGAGGAAAATTTCCCAGGCCTTGCTCAAAATCTCGATATACAAGTTCAAGAAGCTCAGAGGACCCCTGGGAGATTCAACGCAAACAGGAAGACGTCACGACATGCAGTCATCAGACTAACCAAAGTATCAACTAAAGAGGCCCTTCTAAGAGCTGTAAGACAAAAGAAGCAAGTAACATACAAGGGAAAGCCAATTCGAATAACATCAGACTTCTCTAATGAGACTTTACAAGCAAGGAGAGACTGGGGCCCCATTCTCACTCTTTTGAAACAAAACAATGCCCAGCCTAGAATATTATTCCCTGCAAAACTAAGCTTCATATATGAAGGAGAAATAAAAACATTCTCAGACAAGCAAAGGCTCAGAGAATTCACCAAGACAAGACCAGCCCTACAAGAAGTACTTAAAACAGCGTTATGCACGGAACATCATAAAAATAACCCACGAATATAAAAACAACCAAAACCCAAAGATATTAAAGGCCAGATATTACAATGGCTCAAGACAGAAATCATAGCAACAACATCCAACCCAACAGAATGATCAGTAATCTACCTTACCTATCAGTTCTCTCAATAAATGTGAATGGCTTAAACTCTCCACTCAAGAGACATAGGCTGGCTGAATGGATAAGAAAATACAGGCCAAGTATATGCTGTCTTCAGGAAACACATCTAACCTGCAAGGATGCATATAGACTAAAAATAAAAGGGTGGAGATCAATATTCCAAGCAAATAGAAGCCAAAAGAAGGCTGGTGTGGCAGTTCTAATTTCAGACGATTTAGTTTTTAAACCAACAAAAGTAGTAAAAGACAAAGAGGGTCATTATATAATGGTGAAGGGCACAGTCCAACAAGAAGAGATAACAATTTTAAATATATATGCACCCAACTTAGGTGCACCCAGATTCATAAAGCAAACCTTACTGGAGCTAAGCAAATGGATTAATAGCAACTCCATAATCGCCGGAGATTTCAACACCCCACTGACGGCACGAGACAGATCCTCCAAACAGAAAATTAATAAAGAAATATTGGACTTAAACAAAACTCTAGAACAATTGGGTCTGACAGACATCTACAGAACATTCTACCCAAAATCCACTGAATATACGTTCTTCTCATCAGCTCACGGGACATTCTCTAAGATTGACCATATCCTAGGACACAAAGAAAATCTCAAGAAATTTAAAAAAATAGAAATCATACCATGTACCTTCTCAGATCACAGTGGAATAAAACTAGAAATCAACCCTAACAGAAACTCACATTTCTACACAAAAACGTGGAAATTAAACAACCTCCTGCTAAATGATTACTTCGTAAATGAAGAAATCAAGACAGAAATAAAAAACTTCTATGAAGAAAACGACAATGGAGAGACAAGTTATCAACTCCTCTGGGACACAGCTAAAGCAGTTCTGAGAGGAAAGTTTATCTCCATAAATGCCTATAACCAAAAGGCAAGAAGATCACAAATAGACAATTTAATGAAACGACTCAAAGAGCTGGAAAAAGAAGAACAGACCAACCCCAAACCCAGCAGAAGAAGTGAAATCAACAAGATCAAATCAGAATTAAACGAAATTGAAAACAGGAAAGCTATTCAGGAGATTAATAAAACAAAAAGTTGGTTCTTTGAAAAAATAAACAAAATTGACACACCATTGGCTAAGCTAACGAAAAGCAGAAAAGAGAAATCTCTAATAAGCTCCATCAGGAATAAAAAAGGAGATATCACAACTGATCCCAAAGAGATACAAGATACAATTTATGAATACTACAAAAATCTTTATGCACACAAACTGGAAAATGTGGAGGAAATGGACAAATTTCTAGAAACACACAGCCTCCCTAGGCTCAACCAGGAAGAAATAGATTCCCTGAACAGACCAATCTCAACAGCTGAAATAGAAACAGCAATTAAAAATCTCCCTAAAAAGAAAAGTCCCGGTCCAGATGGCTTCACACCTGAATTTTACCATACTTACAAAGAAGAACTAGTACCTATCTTGCAGAAACTATTCCACAACATCGAGAAGAACGGAAACCTCCCCGACACCTTTTATGAAGCGAATATTACTCTGATACCAAAACCAGGAAAGGATGCAACAAAAAAAGAAAACTACAGGCCAATATCCCTAATGAATATAGATGCAAAAATTTTCAACAAAATCTTAGCTAACCGAATCCAGACACTTATCAAAAAAATAATCCACCACGACCAAGTGGGCTTCATCCCAGGGATGCAGGGATGGTTCAACATACGTAAATCTATAAATGCAATTCACCACATAAACAGAAGCAAAAACAAAGACCACATGATTCTTTCAATAGATGCAGAAAAAGCTTTTGACAAAATTCAACACCCTTTCATGATACAAACACTTAAGAAAATAGGCATAGAAGGGACATACCTAAAAATGATACAAGCCATTTATGACAGACCCATAGCCAACATCATACTGAATGGGGAAAAACTGAAAGCATTCCCACTTAGAACCGGAACCAGACAAGGCTGCCCACTATCTCCACTTCTGTTCAACATAGTGCTGGAAGTCTTGGCTACAGCAATCAGACAGGAAAATGGAATCAAAGGTATCCAAATAGGGGCAGAAGAGATCAAACTTTCACTGTTTGCTGATGATATGATATTGTATCTAGAAAACCCCAAGGATTCAACCAAGAAACTCCTGGAACTGATCAATGAATTTAGTCAAGTCTCAGGATACAAAATCAATACACAGAAATCAGAGGCATTCATATACGCCAACAACAATCTAATTGAGAACCAAATCAAAGACTCAATTCCCTTCACAATAGCAACAAAGAAATTAAAGTACCTAGGAATATATTTAACCAAAGAGGTAAAAGACCTCTACAGGGAGAACTATGAAACACTGAGGAAGGAAATAGCAGAGGATGTAAACAGATGGAAATCCATACCATGCTCGTGGATCGGCAGACTCAATATCATCAAAATGTCTATACTACCCAAACTGATCTACAGATTCAATGCAATACCTATTAAAATCCCATCAGCATTCTTCACAGATATAGAAAAAATAATTTTACGCTTCGTATGGAACCAAAGAAGACCCCGAATATCAAGAGCAATTCTAGGCAACAAAAACAAAATGGGAGGCATTAATATGCCAGATATCAAACTATACTACAAAGCTGTAGTAATTAAAACAATATGGTATTGGCACAAAAACAGGAATATTGACCAGTGGAACAGATGTGAGAATCCTGATATAAAACCATCCTCATATAGCCATCTCATCTTTGACAAAGCAGACAAAAACATACGCTGGGGAAAAGAATCTCTCTTCAATAAATGGTGCTGGGAAAACTGGATAGCCACCTGTAGAAGGCTAAAACAGGACCCACACCTTTCACCTCTCACAAAAACCAACTCACGCTGGATAACAGACTTAAACCTAAGATATGAAACTATTAGAACTCTAGAGGAAAAAGTTGGAAACACTCTCCTAGACATCGGCCTGGGCAAAGAGTTTATGAAGAAGTCCCCAAAGGCAATCACAGCAGCAACAAAAATAAATAAATGGGACATGATCAAGCTACAAAGCTTCTGCACAGCCAAAGAAATAGTCATGAAAGTAAACAGACAACCTACAGAATGGGAGAAAATTTTTGCATCCTATGCATCCGATAAGGGACTGATAACTAGAATATACTTAGAACTCACGAAAATTAGGAAGAAAAAATCAAATAACCCCATTAAAAAGTGGGCAAAAGACTTGAACAGAAATTTTTCTAAAGAAGACAGAAGAATGGCCAACAAACATATGAAGAAATGCTCAACATCTCTAATCATCAGGGAAATGCAAATCAAAACCACAATGAGATATCACTTAACCCCAGTGAGAATGGCCTTTATCAAAAAATCTCCAAACAATAAATGCTGGCGTGGTTGCGGAGAGAGAGGAACACTCCTACACTGCTGGTGGGACTGCAAACTAGTTCAACCTCTGTGGAAAGCAATATGGAGATACCTTAAAGCGATACAAGTAGATCTACCATTTGATCCAGCAATCCCATTGCTGGGCATCTACCCAAATGATCCAGTGACACTCTACAAAAAAGACACCTGCACTCGAATGTTTATAGCAGCACAATTCATAATTGCAAGGCTGTGGAAACAGCCCAAGTGCCCATCAATCCAAGAATGGATTAATAAAATGTGGTATATGTATACCATGGAGTACTATTCAGCTCTAAGAAACAATGGTGATATAGCACATCTTATATTTTCCTGGTTAGAGCTGGAACCCATACTACTAAGTGAAGTATCCCAAGAATGGAAAAACAAGCACCAGATATATTCTCCAGAAAACTGGTATTAACTGACTAGCACCTAAGTGGACACATAGGTACTACAGTAATAGGGTATTGGGCAGGTGGGAGGGGGGAGGGGGGAGGGGGGTGGGTATATACATACATAATGAGTGAGATGTGTACCATCTGGGGGATGGTCATGATGGAGACTCAGACTTTTGGGGGGAGGGGGGGAAATGGGCATTTATTGAAACCTTAAAATCTGTACCCCCATAATATGCCAAAATAAAAAAAAAAAAAAAAAAAAAAAAAAAATTTTGGTTTACAGAGCTTTACCTGGGAAAAGGGACAGGAAACTTTATCTGAGGAAAGGAAACTTTAATGTAATAGGTGGGAAACTGCAAGTAATTAAACATTTTTTAATTCCCCAACTCAAAAATTTCACTTCCTTAGTGAAGCCTTTCCAAGTTTCCTAGTCAGAATCCCTCATGTTAACAATTAAAAAGGAAACTCAATCACTAAAATCATTTATAGAAGAATATTTCTTAATATAACACAAAAGCAATTGTGTAGAACTTCAGAAACTAAAATATCACATAAGGTTGTATGTTGGTGTGCCTTCTGCCAACTAATAAAATATTGAAACTGTTACTCAGCACGATATATCGAAAACCTACAACTACCAGCACCTATGATCTTGCAAGTTAAACCTTACATTTATGTCCATCATTGTGGAAGCAAACAAGACTGAACAACTCATTTCATTGTATGAGATAGGTTTTCTACAGGAGTCCTGTTCACTGCTTTTGTTGGAATAAAAATTAATTATGGTTAAGTGAAAAAATGTTGAACTATACAACAAAAGATGTGGGTTTGAAAATGGACTTTTCCATTTTCAAGGTGGGTAAATTTGAGGAAGTCATTCTACCATTCTGAAATTTAGTCACTCAGCTACAAAACGACATAATGAGCCCACTTCACACAGCTGTTGTGAAAATTTATTGTGATCATATATGCAAAACGTATTTTGTGCAATATCTGCCGCTGAGTAGAAGGTCAGTCAGTAAAGCCTTATTTGGTTTTCACTTTCAATGGCAGACTGATGACTTGTCTGCTGCTTTGTTTTTCTGTTACTTTCCAAAGGAAAAGCTGGGAAGCACTAAGGGATGATATGGAACAACGTAAACCAGAGAGAGCTGTGTGTCCTGGTGGAGCACCAACTGGAAAGAGTCATGTGTGTAGAACTTGAAGGCACCTTGGAAAATCTGGGTGAGGCTCTGCACCTCCAGGAAGAAATATGGCCTGTGGATGTACCATCTGCTTCCTGGGTGGTGGGGTTGGGGAAGAATGGCCAGCACATAGGTTTATTGTTGATGTTGTTTCAATTCCCTTTAGGTTGAGCATTTCTCTTCCTTTTTTATTTATTTATTTTATTTTTTATTTATTTTGGGGGGGGGCAGAGTCTCGCTTTGTTGCCCAGGCTAGAGTGAGTGCCATGGCGTCAGCCTAGCTCACAGCAACCTCAAACTCCTGGGCTCAAGTGATCCTCCTGCCTCAGCCTCCCGAATAGCTGGGACTACAGGCATGCGCCACTATGCCCGGCTAAATTTTTCTATATATATTAGTTGCCCAATTACTTTTCTTTCTATTTATAGTAGAGACGGGGTCTTGCTCTTGCTCAGGCTGGTTTGGAACTCCTGACCTCGAGCAATCCTCCCGCCTTGGCCTCCCAGAGTGCTAGGATTACAGGCGTGGGCCACCACGCCCGGCCCTTTTTTAAAAAAATATATACTCTTTTGTATTACACAATATGCAAGTTTCTGTACCTTAACCCTGAAAGCTGGGAAGCTGATCTCCTCCATTTCCCTGTTACTAGATACCTAAGGAAGGTAATGACTGGTCCAGAGCAACAGAGCTCTTCACGGACAGAGGTACTGATTTTTATAGCAGGATTCTAGCTCTATCTCTACCCACCCCTGATTTTAACCTCTCTGAATTTTCAGTTTCCTTATTTGTAAAATGTGTGTGTGTGTGTGTGGGGGGGTTTCTAGCACCAGATGATCTCTAAGATCTCCGCTAGTTCTAAGACTCTGAATTCAGGTCTTATGAAGTTGAATCAAATGCTCTTTTCTCTGTAATCACAACTCCTCCATTCTCTCCTTTAAGGGAATAGGAAGCTTCTGTACTTGGGGGACAATATAAATCTGACTTCAAAAAAAGTCCATACATATGTATTTCACAGATTCAATTTTACATAACAGAACTAATACACTGCCAACCTGTGACCTTCTGAAGTTGCCGGTATATGAAAGGAAAGTAAAAGTTCAAATAATTTGATTTTTTTTCCTGACACAACAAGGAATAAAAGTAATTTTGCCTCTAATCTTATAGCTATTGCTGACAATTCATTATATCAGAAAAAAAAAAGTGGGTCAGGTTTAAATATCCTGCTGCTTATAAAAATATAAGAAACTATAAAAGTCTTTGTATGTGTCTTTTTTGAAAGAGTAGATATTTTAAATGACCTAGCCAGCTTTGTGGATCAAGCCTTTGTTTTCATGACACTGCCACTGGCAGAGGGCAAGCAGCTGGTGGCCTCACTGGCTTTTTCTGAGAGGCAGAGATGATTGCACCATCAACTTTTCTAACACCTACAGGTACTAAGAGCTTGCTGTACTAACTTTAGAAAGGATAATATTTAATAGGAATTATGATTTCTTTCCATTTCATTTTTACCCAATTCTTGTCTTTAGTTTTAAAGGTGATTGAAGATGTTCCTGGTGACAAAGATATACATTACCCATTATACTCCACACTGATTTGTAGTCTTCATTTTATGATCCTCTTCATCAAATCCCATGGTGCATCTATAAAGAAAATCTTGCCCCAATGCCACTCATAGGCGGATCAAATCACTTATTTTTATTGCATATTCATCCATTTACAGCCACAAGATCTGTTTTGTCTTTATCCTATGCTAAAGAATAGAATTTCTTGAGTCTGTCGTGTGCTCATTTGTTTTTGGGCAATTGCCATGATCTATTTGCAAAACTGTAAATCTATTTAAAGAGCATAAAGCTATCAACCTGACACTTAACTAAAAATATACTTAATTCTGTTGTTTTTTTATTCATCTTTCTGATCATGATTTCCACCCCTAAGACAGTCATAGGGCCACTTACTTAGGGGGGTAGAAAGGGGTGAGGAATGACTTATTGCTGCCTATAAATTGAATGGGTGAAGCAGAAAGTGACAAGAGAGGGAGAACTAAAGTTACATAGACCTTGAAGAAGCCACTCGGGGCTGCTCTTGCTGCCAAATCATCGGTATTTATGACATCTTTTCTGGTGTTGTAAAATGCTGGCCCTGGGTATTATAGGCGGTTGTATTACATGGGTCACCTATCCCGCCTCTAAGTTTTTTCTGAAAATATCCCCTATGTCTAGATTTGTCTCTCTCTGCTCCTTCAGTAAGTTTGACTCTTGTGCCTAAACTTGAATCTAAACTCTAAACTTGATTCTTCAAGAAATCCTTTCCGAGGTGATGCATGCTACTCTTTTAAGTACTCTTCTTAACCTTTCAAAAATTATAGCTTCTCTTAAATTTACATTTTAAAAGTACTTTGAATATCTATAAGCACCACAGTAGTCTATTTTGTAACCCTGAAAATGTAAGTGTATATTATTAGAATTTGCAAGTATGAAATCTCAAATTCCATGGGGACTGGGTACGACCTTCTGACTGAAAACAACCCTCCATAAATCAGGGCAGGAAATCCAATCATTTCTTGGCCTTCTTTCTTGTCCTAAATTAAACAGTCTACTCTTGAGTGAGGTGACAAAAAAATTTGTCATCAACACTCAGATGTGATAGGTTTACTCAGCCCTGCAATATGAAGGGTCTAGAGAATGCCTGTGAGGAAGAGAATGTTCTGTAACCATAGGGCAATGACGACAGTCTAAATCCAATCCACAGCTTCCACGTGCTTCCTGAACAAAGCAAGGAGCTTTCCAGTTACCTTCCAGGAACTACTAAGAGCCTCACTCTAGTACAGTCTTCTCTGTAAGGTCTTCCCTTTAGGTAGGCAACTCTAAAAGAATATTTTTGCACAGTCAAAAATACTCTCTCTTTTTAATAGAAATGCAAAGGGCTCAAAATACTTGCTTCCCATCTCTGAAGGGACATTGTTACAGCATCAGTTACCCTGAAGCAGGAGCTCCTGACTGTGCCCTTGCTCTTACCACCTGCTTTGCCTTTACGCCATGAAATGATATAAAGGTCAGAAAGACCTGGTACCCTTTTGTCTCTAGTAAGGTTGCTTATGAAGCAAAATCATGTGTACCAAATCCCATTTCTCCATTTACGCACATTTAGAACTAGGGCAAGGGTTTCAGTGAGACACCAACAAGCCCAGTCCCTGGAAGCCCTCTACCTTGACCTTGCTGCTCAGACTGCTTGCAAGATTCCGTTCTGTGCAGCAGATAATCCCACCATGCAGCTTCGATCCTATTTACTTAGAAGAGCAAAACCCATCAGGACTTGCTCGGGGGTAAGTCTTCGGGAAGGGTATAACTCATGGGCTCTTTAATTTATCAATTGTAATGAAATAAAATTCTGTATCAAATATCAGTGGGTACCCATAAAGGAAACGCTTAGTATCCCCAAGGGACTTGCAGTAAATGTTTGAAATGAGAAAAAGAGGTAGTTGAGTATGGTCAAAATAAAGGTAGCTTATCTGAGAATAGAAATCTGACCCAAGGAAATTGCCTCTCCCTTCCTTCCCTTTCTCCTCTCACACACACAATTCCAGCTCAAAGGGCTGATCTCACCTAGTGTGATCTTCTTACAGCAGGTGACAATGAAGTGTGATGGCTGAGAGCTTTAACCCATTCAATGAAGGATTTTTAATCCGATTTCTCATTTCTTTGAGCAACAGGCCTTCCCTGTGTGTGCTTGTTCTGGGAGGTCCCTAATTCCCTTTCCCTCTTAGAATCTGGAGTTCCCTTGCCACACCTGCCTCTGACCTCGGTAAGGTGCTTAACAGTTTCACAGGGCTCAGCACAAGTTCTATGCAGAATAAAACATTAGAGCTTGTCAAAGCAAATGGAAAATCCCAACTGAAATTCCCCCATGCAGAGGAGCTAGTAATTCAGTTGTGGATGTAAATGCTGCTGTAACATAAAATGCATTATCATTTCTACTGCTAGTTCTTAAGTATCACATTTTTTTTCCTTTTTCTTTTAAAAATAACTGCCCATAATTTTTATGATATTTTTAAAAATTTTTGCCAAACTAATACTTACATACAATTTAAAAGGCACAGTGTTCTGAATGACAGTCTTCAGCTGCACCCTGGCCCTATCCTCTAGTTTTGATCCAAAAAAACAATCACATTTAACTTTTTTAACTGTTTCTCTGGCATTTGATTTCATATTTATAACTAGCGTTCTTATTTCATTTTTTATTTATTAGTAAAGTTTAGCTGTTACCTTTAGCCATACTTTTTTTTTGAGACAGAGTCTCATTTTCTTGCCTGGGCTAGAGTGCCGTGGTATCAGCCTTGCTCATAGCAACCTCAAACTCCTGGGCTCAAGTGATCCTCTTGCCTCAGCCTCCAGGGTAGCTGGGACTACAGGCATGCGCCACCATGCCCGGCTAATTTTTCTATTTTTAATTTTCTATTTTAATTTTTCTCGAACTCCTGAGCTCAATCTGGGTCCATTTTTGCTTCCCTAATTTGCATGTTTTCATCTCTGGCTTTTCTCAAATATCAAAGGATTCTTGGCTCTCAGTTTCTCTTAGAGTGAGGCACTAAAAAGCTGATTGGAAGCACTGTGTGCATAGTAGGTTTGTTGGGTTTTGGATTTCACTGCAGCATAGTCAGCACAGTCAAAGGGAAGCCTCAGAAAGGCTCTTCTACCCATCGTCCTTTTGCCCTTCATGATACAAGCTTGGCTGCAAGAGTTCAGGGAGATAAGTAAAGGAAGGGAAGTAGGAGATTTCACTTTCTAGGATGGCTGCTTGAAAAATTAACCCCCATATTTGTTGATCCACACCTACTTCTGTGCTCTTCTACTGCCCTTGAGTCCACTTCTGTATAGTTCAATTTTTCCAGAAAAGATAATATAAATCTCCATGTTCAAATGGGACTGGGCAGACATCTGACTGTTCAGGACAGTGTTAAGGATCTGGAGGTCTAATTGTTCCTCTAGCAGGACTGCTACCAATTCCCCTGTTTCCAGCTCCCTATCTTTCACCCCTGCCTTTCACAGTCATCATGCCTGTGGAAATTCTGAGACATTCTGGGGTCCTGTGAACAACTCGGCTTTCTTCTTGTTGAATCCTTTCTGTATGTATTTATGTTCAAGCTTCTCTACTCTTCTATGTCACTCGCCTCTCCTCTGCCTGCTTTTCATCTTCTAAAAATGGTTGAAGGCTCTCATCTGCTGATGCTCTCATTTTCTGTTCCTTGTAGTTTTATATCCCATTTTTTTCCTCTACTGACATTTTAGAAGAGATTTATTTTTGAGCAAAGAGGTATGTGCAGTCTGCTTGGTTCATCTAGAATTGTCTCTTAAAATGAACTCTTATTATAAGCTAATAAGGTCAACATCCATATACTTATTTGTTATATAAAATGTAATATATGCCTTTATGCCCTATGATATGCCAAGTCCTGTATAAGAGGCTGTGGAGAATAAGTTGGAGACAAGGTAAAGAGAGAAAGAGGTATGCAAAAGCACAAGATAAAAGAAAATCAGTAATTGAAAGGAGGTCAGCTAGTTGGAACACAGCATGGAGAAAGATGATGTCAGAAAGAACTGCAGGAGTAGTCATGAATAGCTTTTTAAGCCATATTAAGAATTTGAAATTTAATCTACGTGCAACAATGAGCCACTTTGCACTTTTAAGGAGGATAGTCAAGATTCAAATTTGCATTATAGAAAAATAATTCAGGCTGCAGTGTGGAAAGACTAGAGGCAAGGAGACTAATTAGGAAGTTGTAGCAAGATAGTAGGAAAGAGATGGTAGTAAAATTATGGATGTTGAAAAAAAAGCGGGTTTGGAGATCATGACAATGATGTCAGTTTTAGTGATACTGAGTTTCCAGGGCCTATGAGAAATCCAATATGACCAACAGGCAGTTAGAGTCTGAAACTCAGAAAGTCAGTATGACTTTTAAATATAGATTTGGGAACATAAATTGTAATAGACAACATGGGGTAATGAGTAGCCAGAATATGTGTAAAAATAAGAAAAGCAGATGGCCTAGGAATCAACATTTGAGAGGTGGATAAGGAAATGATTCTCAAAAAGAGTCTGAGAAGACATGAGTAGGAGGAAAAAGCAAAAGCAATCGAGTATTATGCTATGGAGGTCAAGCATAAAATTGCCTTTTAAGGGGGATGGTCAGTAGCATCCACTGCTGAAGAGATGCCAATCAATTTAAATACTGAACAGGATGTGACTGAGGGATATTTAGTAGGTATAACTGACAAGGACTAGAGGTTGGTTGACTTTACATGGTGAGGACAAATGTCCCAGGTTTCAGCCTTGGGTCCCCAGATGAACAATGGTACCATTTCCTGAGATTAAAATCCCAGGAGAATGGTCAGATTTGGCTGGCAAAGTTTTGGGGAGTTTGAGGTATCTCTCAAACATCCAAGATAAAACATTTTAAATGAAATTTTATATGTGGGTTTCAAGCTTGAAACAAGGGTCTTGTTTTCCTGAGGTCCGAAAAGATAAGGGCTGCAAAAATGAAGGTTTCTTTAATAAAGAGGGCATCATTGGAGCAGTTGCAATAACAGTGTAAGAGAGAAGCCAGATTACAGTGACTGGGAGAAAACTAGACAGGTGAAGTAGACTCAGCCAGTGTGTGGGTTCAGCACCAACTGTGTGGAACTTTTCCCTGAAGCTTATTTCATTAGTCATATCCACTCTCTACCCCACCCCCCTTCCGCTTCTGCTTCTCCAAACTTTCCATAAATTTCAAGTGCCATCTCTTTATTCATAAAAAAAAAATATTGGCAATTCTACTATGCTTACCCTGCCAATCCCTAAGGCTAAATCAATACAATCTATGTCTTTTCTGCTTTTATACTTAAGCTGTTAAATAATTTAATTAAGTGTGCACAGTTGTATTGTTTGCTTGCAATAAAAATTCATGGCCACCAACTCTATTTCAGCCTGGAAATCTTAAATAATTATTTGCTTTCTCATAATTCTTCAGAATCATTTCAAGCCTCCAAAATTTTTACTGAAACTTTATGCTAACAACTTGCTACCACATGAAAAATTTAGAGGCCATTGAGCAGGAGGTTCTTCACTTTTCCACCTATAAAAATATGCATCTCAAACCTAAATGTCCTTTTTTTCTTCTTGTAAGAGATGGTTTGGCATAATTATCACATGATTCCCACCAGGAAGTATACCACAGGCAACCTATAAATTGGTCTTATAGATACACCTAGAATACATGGTTCCACTTGTCCACACAACCTCCTCTCTAGTCTGGATCCACCTTTTTAAAATGCATATATAACAGTGTCACTGCCCAGCTTGACATGCTTCAAAAATTCTTTTGCCTTCATATTGAATCCAAATTACTTAGCATTCATAAAGGACTTTATGCAAATGCAAAGAATTGTAAATAAACTTGGTTCTTTAGGGGAATAGGTGCGGTTTGGGGGATAAATAAAAAATGGTTTGGTATGGGATTGAAGAGGTAGGCAAGGAACAACTCACAAAGAACCTTGTATCACAAGCCTGGTGGTAGTGCCCCAAAGGAATGAAAAAAACAATACTACAGCTAATGTGTGAAGGTGCAAAGATTGGTCCTTCCTGTGACCAGATAAGGATTACATGAAAAAAAGACAATTTAATATTTTCCATGATGATCTTTAAGATGATCTTCTGATCTTTGGAGTGAATTCCTTCCTCTGTCATTATCACTTGGAAGAATGTGGCCATTGCTGAACTAGGCTTGGTGGGGAGGTGGTGGCGGTGGCAAGGCTATATTCATAGTCTCAAGCGTCAGTCTTCATTTTCAATTGGTATGATTATTTTTTATCCTATTGGAATTCCCAGCCAGGTCTGCTGCATTTGCCTGCTTCTACCTGTATTTTGTAGGTAGGACCTTAAATCTTAGTCAACCTCATAACCTAGAAATGAGAAAGTGCAATGTCAAGTCATTATTTAATATTCTCCACCTGTCCCCAGGCAGTCACTGATTTGCTTTGTGTCACTAGAGGTTAGTTGATATTTTCTAGAGTCATATGAATGAAATTATACAATATGTACTTTTTGGTCTGGTTTCTTCAGTAAGCATAGTTATATTGAGATTAATCCATGTTATCACACATATTGATGTTCATTGTTTTTATTGTTAGTAGCAGACCATTTTATGGACACAAAATTTTATTATCCATTTACCTATTGATGAATATTTGAGTGATTTTCAATTCGTGACTATTACAAATAAATATGCTGTGATCATTGGAGTACAACTCCAAATCTTCATATGGACATACACTTCCATTTCTCATGGATGAACACACAGAAGTAGAATGGCCTGATAACAAGGTATGGGTATATTTGATTTTAAGAAATCGCCAAACTGCTTTCTAAAGTGGTTTAACATTTTTACATTCCCACTGGCTGTGTATGAGAGTCCCAGGGGCTCTCACCAAAACTTGGTAGGGTTCATTATTTTTTAATTTTAGACATTCTAAATGTATGTATGTAGTGGATTAAGATTTAATTTGTATTGTGGATTTAATTTGTATTTTCTAGTCAACGTGATGTTGAACATCTTTTCATGTGCTTGTTTGCCATATATATAACTTCTTTGGGAGAATGTTTCTATTGTTATATTTTTTAATCTCTTAATCATTTTTTCAGCAGTGACTGACTTTAATCTCACATCAATCCAATCCTTTGCATTTTCCATCTCAGACATTATAATTTTCTTCATTAGAATCTTAAATTGAATTTTTGTATCATCCACGTTTCTACTTCTTGAACATACAAAACATGTCTTAATGTCATTTAATGACTTTATCTACTAATTTTAACATCTATGCTAGTTTTGAGGCAGTTTCAATTGGTTGAATTTCCCCCTTCTTATGAGTTATATTTCCCAGCCTCTTTGTATGCCTTTTGATTGGATATTAGATACTGTGCATTCTGCCTTGTTGGGTGCTGAGAATTATGGTATACAAATATTTATTCCTAAGTTGAGTTCTTTTGTATGTATTTAGGTTATTTCAAAGAGCTGGATGCTTTCATGGTGTGTTTATATTTTCAGACATGACCATTTTGATGGTTAGTCTACGGCTAATTATTCGCCACTGCTATTAAAGACACTTCTGAGTACTTGACTCAATGCCCTGAGAATTATGAGATTTCTTAGTCTGCTGGTGAGAACATGTACTATTTTCTGTCCTGTGTGAGCAACAAGTACTGTCCCAACTTTAGATAGTTTTCTTACATACATGTGTTGGTTAGTATTCAGCTGAATACTTATGAAGTCCATCTACAGATTTCCAGAGTTCTCTTTGTATGAAGTTCTCTTCTTTCTCCTGCATACTCTGTTTTGTGCCTGAAATCTCAGCTCAATGTTGTCAACTCAGAAAGTCTTCCAGGCTCTATTTGGGTTAACTCTCCCTTAATTGTATCCTGAAATTTTTCTCAAGAAAATAGGCTCACTTCACTAGTATCCCATTTTTAGGGATCATTGTTTTTTGTTGCCTGATGTCTGGTCTCTTGAAAACTGTTCTTCGGATGTTTTGTCTGCTCTTATGGCGATTTCAGATGGCAGGGTAAATCTAGTCCTTTTTACTCTATCTTGACTAGAAGTGAAAGTCCTGACTCATTTATTTTTAAAATTTGCTTTTAAATGATACAAAGAGTTGGTCTTTGTTTCTACTCACTTGCTCTCTGGTATATCATTATAGCTTGCAGTATATTTTTTATAGCAAGTAATAGTAGCTTCAATTTATGCTTTGTAAATCATTGATGTGATTATTCTCTCTTGTTGCTTTACTTTACCTTTGTTTTTAGACATTCCAGTTAGGTAGCTTTCTGATTCATAGAGAAGTGTTTATATAGATAATAATGTTGCCATGAAATCTCATTAGAGGTATCTAAATTATCTAATTTTTTTTACAGTTCTATACAATCTTTTTCTCAATTTTATAGCATCCTATTATTACTTTTCACCTTTCTTAAAACCTATATAACTTTGTAATTAAAAGGATGCTGAGCAATAGACAAAAATGACAGTGGCCATTGATTTCTGCATGTGATATAAGTTATTTACAAATGAAGATTTTATTTTTAATTAGTTGTAAAAAAAGTCAGTTTTCTCACTAATAAAGTCTAATTTTAACACAGGTGCACAGATTTTTTAAATGTAAGTTATATGAGTATTTATGTACTCCAGTCAAAAACACACTTTTGCCTTCTATTATGTATTTATGAAAACCATTATTTAAATAAAGCATTTTGCTTTGCTAGGGCAAGTATGACTCAGGAAAGATCTTCCCTAAAGCAATCTGACTATCAATATTCTTCCTGGCAACAGTCAAAATCTTATTTATAAGGAGAATGTGATAGGTGAGTTTAATTTTTACTATATTTATATTTTTTCTTTTTACTGATGTTTAATGGTGAAAAGCCATAGTAATACTTTTTGCGTTTATTTTTACTTTTTTGCCACAGACACATCATTTAAGTAAACTTTTATGTGGACACTCAACATGGAAAACAGATGAAAGCACATTGTGCACTGTTGGATTATTGAAACCTTGGAAACCAGGAGGTATGTATCCCTTTTTTGTTCTTCTATTGGTGCCTTTTGTGTTATCAAATTGTAGGCAGAGCATAATACATTTTTTTTCAGAAAGCCAGTGGTCGATGTTTGATGGCAGTCCAGAGTTGGTGTAGATAAAATTTCTAGAATTATGAAGATTAAAGAGCTGATTCTTTAATCTTTCAAATTGTTTGGTTGAATGAATATAAAAGTTTTGACTGGCAGGGGCAGCTTCAACAATCATTCTTATGGATTTTACATTGCTATATGTGTTCATTTACCCAACTATTTTTGAATATCTATTTATGAGCTGGATATTATAAAGAATGTTATGGAGAATTGAGAGAAGTAAAATTTACAGCCCTTGGCTAGAACTTTGAGTTTATCTTAAGTTCGGATGTCCTCATTCTTGATAAAAAGAGAGAATGAAGCTGCATGTCAGTACTCAATATGATGGGAGCATTTGAACAGATTTGGAAAGATAAGTTTCAATGTTTATAACTGCTTGAAGGCATAATACTGCCCAAATAGGAAGTCAATCTAGTGGTGACTGTATGGTATAATTTGTGAGCCAAAGATACCATCATTCCTTTGAGTTACACATATTTTTCCCTGCTAGTCATTCATAGATTTGAAATCACTATTGCATAATATTACTCCCAACTTTGCTAAATTGGATTAATTGCTAATAAAAAAACTGAACTTGTATTTTTAGTGCAAATCTTGAAGAAAACTTCATAAGTGATAAAATGTCTTTCAGGAGTTTCAAAATCTCATTCGTACTTCTTTTTCCTTAAACTATATCCTCTAATTATTATCTCTGTGTTTTCATGTTGACATATAGTAACATTTAAAAAATTCAAGACAGTTGCTTGGGAGATTTGCATGCTAATCTTGTTTCTATCATTAAGTAGCATTGAGACCTCAGGTCCCAATTTCCTCATTGGTAAAATAAGGAATTTGACTAGCATTATTTCTAAAGTTTTTTAAAGCTCCCAAATTCTGGAATATTAAGTTTTCCATCAAAGGGGAAAGTACTTAATATGTCTACATTAAGTGTGAGTGACATTTGTCACAAATCTGAAAAAATGCATTTAAAAAGAGAAATATACTTGAAATAGATGTGCCAAGTGTTGAGAACTTGGGAATTAAAGCTTCATTTTTTTCTGCTAACACCATCATTCTGGGCCATTCAAATAAAAGCACTTTCCCATTACATTTGGATATACTTTTTATTCACTTATCAATTCCACAAATATTTACTCATTCAACAAATATTTATTGAGTGTCTACTGTGTAGTTCTAGGTGCTGTTGCAGATACTTTTTATTTTGGACAATTTTTTTTACATGCTAATATAGAGTGTGGAAAACTATGGGGTCTGGAGTGAGTGTTCTAGAAAGTTATGAAACTTAAATGTATGTGGGAGGAGGATCTGTCCACCAGCTGCCTCTCTCCCTATTTCTATCCCCACTTATAATCAGGCCAGTCCTTTAGGTTCTTCCCAAATATTTTTGGTTAAATGGAGGGATAATTTTGATGTACAGGGCAAAGATTGAAGAAGGCAGTATTAGTGTAAAATCCTGAGGCTGGCACTCTGTTTAGCTAGAGGATGGAAGAGAAAAAAAGCCAGGAGATGACATGGAGAAGTCTAAGAGCAAAAATGCATATTTTTGCATAGACTTGTCTCCATGCATCCCAGAAATAGCTTCTTTTTTCTTTTTTTGATAAAGGCACAGCCTGAATGTGTGTGTGCCCACAGTTATGTTTTTCTTTCTACATTGCTTATATGTTTTGAATGGCCAACAGTTTTGCTTTGGGTTTTTTACCCAGAGACATTCAATTTCCTATTATTATCATATTCATGATAAGTCTGCATTTTAAGAGAATCCATGTATGCAAAACTATAATATAAGAAGACACTTGCTTTAGAAATAAATGCCTTGAAGTAACACACGTTTCTACGAGCTCAAGACTGAGTTCTTCATGTCTAAACTATATCATCCATCTTTTCAGGTTTCTCCAACTCCAAGGCTGCACATTTGTCATCTTCCTCTTGTTGTTTACATGTTTATTTTGGGAATGCAACATTTAGAAAACTGGAATCTGCTTCAAGAAATAAGTGAGAATCCCATCACAAAGTAAATACTGAAATCAAGTGGCATTTATTTTTCACACATCTTTTATTGAATTTTATATTTTTGGATATCACCTTTTGGAGAGCTTGCAATGAAGAGGATATAAAACACGAACCAACTGTCAACTGAAATTCACATATTGAAGTGTGGGAAAAGTTTGAAAATTGGAATTGATTGTAAGGTAGTCTTTTTCCTTTTGACTTCAGAAAAGTGAAGAACTAATTGTTGAGAAACTAAACAATTTTTTATCCAAAGCACAAGCTCAATATCCTAAAATATCACTACTGGAAGCCTTCAGGATATTTTCTGAAGCTATGATTTCTTCAACAGATACATATTGAAACCCTAATATGTATAAACATCGTGCTAGCATAGGCATAGGAGAAGAAATGAAACAATTATAGAAGAAAAGTAGAAGGCATGATCCTAACCATGAAAAAAGTTTACAATAGAAAAAAAAAAAAGAATTACCCTTGCAACTCTAGTAATTGACTTGTTGATAAAATATGTCAGACACATATTGTTTTTAATTCATTTGGAAAAACTATAAATCATTTGCCTCATGGCTTCTAATCTAATACTGAGCAGAACTGATTGAGAGTGAAGCCCTTAAAATCTATTACGAAAAGTTCACCACAACAAAGAGTCCCCATCTTAGAAAGAACTCACTGTTCTTGTCATTCACTCAACACCAGCTCAGACAGATCACAAAATAATAAGTCTCACTCGGTGTCCAGAGGAAATCAAGGTGGCTTCTCGTAGCCACCAGCATGACATACCAGGAATTTCATGTTCTCTAAAGGGAAATTAGTATGTTGCAAGCTATCCTTGAGGTCACCACCAACATCTTCACCTTCAGTTCCATTAACTATCTATGTCTACAATTTATGATGTGATGGCTTTTCAGAAGCAAAAAAAAAAAGATGTATAGGAACTGAAAGGATGGTTTTTCAGAAGCAAAAGAAGATGTATAGGAATCGAAAGGAGAGTTTTGGGGTACACCACTGACTCCTCCTCAACCCATTCTGCAGATTAGCTATTTGCAGTCAGCCACCACCAAGGATACCTGCACCAAGTAGCCAAGTAACTCTCTTCCCTAAATTTAAACATAGATCCAACTCAATTTGTTTTAAAGATTATCTTATGTGTATCTGCATTACCCACCTTGAAGTCCTGACACGAATTTACCACTTTCCTAAGTGTTAAGACTTATTTAGAATCCCTAAATCAAACAATATAGGCTTGGATTACAATGTTTCCTTTAATTTTTAGAATTTCTAAATATATCTGCTGAAATAAATCCTTCCAATGAATAACTGGAAAATATTAAAAGGAACATTTAAGGATAAAGCAAGATCTGGGAACCAGATATATGAAAAGTTAGTTTCCAGAATTTGAATAATATACATTTCAAAACTGTGTCAGTCATGCATTAGTGGTTTTGGTAAACATAAGAAAATTTATAGAAAGCAAACAAGCTATGTAGTAAATGCAGAGAAAGTGTCAAAAGAGGCAGAATCCTCAAAATTTGAAAAGTAGCCTTGGGATGCGAGAAGCTACAGGATGGTAAGCCTAGAAAGAAAGTGCGGTTACTGGTTATCAGGGAAGATATACATGAAGTTATGTGATCTCTACTCATATCACTCCATAGGGAGAGTTACATGGAGTTTGTTGATCTTATTGTTTGTTTTCTTCTCAAAGTACTATTCTTTTTATGGCCCTAAGATCTGATTGATTCTGACTAAACCAAACCTTTGATTTTGTGAGCTAAGAAATAAAATCATATATATTCTAAAACACCAATCATATATTTTGGTTTTATTTTATTTTGAATTGATACATAAAAATTACACACATTTATAGGGTACAGTATGATATTTCAAAGCATGTATACACTGCATAATAATCAAATCAGGGTAATTAGCAAATCCATCATCTCAAACATTTATCATTGCTGTATGGTGAGAACATTTCAAGTCCTCTGTCCTAGCTATTTTGAAATGTAAAATACATCATTGTCAACTGTATTCACCCGATTGTGCAATAGAACACCAGAATTTTTTTTTTTTTTTTTTTTTTTTTTGAGACAGAGTCTCGCTTTGTTGCCCAGGCTAGAGTGAGTGCCGTGGCGTCAGCCTAGCTCACAGCAACCTCAATCTCCTGGGCTCAAGCGATCCTCCTGCCTCAGCCTCCCGAGTAGCTGGGACTACAGGCATGCGCCACCATGCCCGGCTAATTTTTTTTGTATATATATATTAGTTGGCCAATTAATTTCTTTCTATTTTTATAGTAGAGACGGGGTCTCGCTCAGGCTGGTTTTGAACTCCTGACCTTGAGCAATCCACCCTCCTCGGCCTCCCAGAGTGCTAGGATTACAGGCGTGAGCCACCGCGCCCGGCCAGAACACCAGAATTTATTCCTTTTACTCTGTGCATTACTTTTTAAATCCAATTACATGAGGTGCGAATAGGTTTTCAGTTATGAGATCAGTTATTAGAATATACAATACATCTAGGCAGCAGAGAAGAGAGGCAAAAGACTTTCTATGTGATAGTAAAATTCCATATGGAATAAGAATCTGACCCTGTGTTACATATACATGGGTGATCCAATTGAGAAGTCTTTGCCTCCTTGACTAAGCACGACTGAATAAATACTGGATAGTACAGACATATTTACAAATCTACCAATTTTATCATCTTTGCTAATTGCTTGCTAGAATATTAGCTCCAAAAGAGCAGGCACTTGGCCTGTTTGATTCACTGTTATATCCCTATAGGACAAAACTCAGTAATCATTAAATAAAAGAATGAATGTGCAAATGAGTGAATTTCTCTATTAGGTATGTTTTGTCTATTATTATCAATTATGTATCAAACAAATTATTTATGTATTTGTATACAAATAAATTCTTTATAAAAAGAACAACATTTTTTCAGCATATTACGGGGGTATAAATTTTAGGACTGTCTTAAATGCAAAGGGAAAACATTTTATTCAGTCCTCTGATATTCATCAAATGTGAAGTATCCACAATATATATATAAATTTTAGCTTTGTGTATTGGCATATAAATGCATTTTCAATATAGTCTACTGCATTTTTTAAACTGAATATCTATTAAAAGAATACTTAATGATATTATTTTATGTGATTCTACTGTGAAAGAGAATTTCCTTTCACCTAGAACAATCAAGTATAAAAGAAAAAATACTGATCACTAAAACCTAAATGCTCATTGATAATTTATATTAAAATTCATTTAACAAATGTACTTTATAGATAAGAGATTTTTTTTTTTTTTTTTTTTGAGACAGAGTCTCGCTTTGTTGCCCAGGCTAGAGTGAGTGCCGTGGCGTCAGCCTAGCTCACAGCAACCTCAAACTCCTGGGCTCGAGTGATCCTTCTGCCTCAGCCTCCCGAGTAGCTGGGACTACAGGCATGCGCCACCATGCCCGGCTAATTTTTTTATATATATATCAGTTGGCCAATTAATTTCTTTCTATTTATAGTAGAGACGGGGTCTCGCTCTTGCTCAGGCTGGTTTTGAACTCCTGACCTTGAGCAATCCGCCCGCCTCGGCCTCCCAAGAGCTAGGATTACAGGCGTGAGCCACAGCGCCCGGCCTAGATAAGAGATTTTATAACACAAATGTAATAACCATGATCTTAAGTAAAGGATTTACTGTTAATGTTTCTCCATTGGGAATTCATAGTTGTAGGGCATGTGCAAAATCCTCTGTGTACTAAAGAACTCTTTCATTTGAGCACTTGGTCCAAGTCATGGAGAAGATCAGTAGGAAGGGGATCTTGCTCCTTTTTTCCCTTATATTTTATAACTTTACCTCTTTTTGTTTGGATCCTTAACTTTAGTATGAACATATACTTGCATCCCCCATATTTCTCTATTAAAGTCAAGGAAAGGAAAAAATAGGAAAATATGCATTTTCTCCACTGCTCCCCAAATCATCTCATCTTTTTCTAACCCATGATAATTAGTTAATAGGTAGCATAGTGTTTAGTAAGGTGAGCCCTGAAGCCAGAAAGCATGTGCTCTAATCCTGGATCTTATACCACCTGGCTCTGTGACCTTGATTTAAGTTCTCTTTTTTTTGTGTGCTACAATACCTTCATTTGTAAAATGGATATAGTGACTATGTCTAGCTCTTAAGATTGCGGTGAAGATTAAATGAGAGACTTTGTAGAAAGTACTTAGAAATGATAATACTTAGTACTTCCTGTGTGCTGGGTATTGTCATTGTTATTAGCCAATAAATCTTCTAAACCCACTATGTGAATCTTGTTCTGGTGAAGATCATGAAGGCCTCGAGTGACTATATTTCAAGTATGCCAGGGACAATCCCAATGTACATCTGTTGTCTTGGCATAATGATGAATAGCACTACATTTCAATTTCAAAAGTCTCCCAGTTTGGAAATAAATTACATGGTCATCCTAACAATGACCTTGTAATTGAAAATTCCAGTCAACCTTTTTTTTTTTACATCTTCCAAGCAGTACTTTAAACTATAGTGCATACTTTTATTTCTGAAATTCTCATTCATGGGCTTCTGTAATTTAGAAGGATGATGCTCATGTCTGTTCTACCTGCCCATAAGAATTGTAAGGACTAGTGGGTGGTAAGCCCTCACACAGCTTCCCACCGTGGCCCACAACATCCAAGAGACTGCTCTGCTTCTGAATTTGACCATATCCACAAAGATTATACCACTTCAACAATAGTCCTGTGATTATTATGTTTGCATGCATTAATATCGAACATTACCTACACAATATTTAAGAAATAGCTATGTCCAAACTCCTGTATTTTGCTGAGCCCTTTCAGTAGTTTCAATTTCTTCTCCAGGACATTTAAGGTTAAGTATTCTTGCTTTAGACTCAACTTATGACTTCTTTAATGAGTAAAAACATCAAAGTATCAAATAGTAGACTTCATGGCTGAAAAAAAAATCACCCATCTATTAATAATTTAGGAAGTGTATTTATCTGAAAAATAACTTCTCTGTGCCAAAACACATGACACTTTTATTAAATCTCAATCCTGTGACACTCTCTACCTGCATAGTAAAAACCAGGATACTTCTTGGAATTATGCAACATCAGATTCACTGTGGCTGAACAAGGGACCAGAGAAGATCTTTCACCAACTTTCCACTTTTTAAATCCTGACCTTATGGAAGAGGAGAGATGAGAGATATTCATTTAAGCTGGAATTAAGTCACTCCCCCCAGTTTGAGAACAGATCATCTGTCACCACTGCTTCTTCTTCTTTCCTATCAAATCTTTCTTTCAACCAATTAAAATGAGAATCTAATGCCCCAAGGTGCACCTCCTACATGCATGTAGTCCCAGGTTGCAACATTTCCTGACTGCTGTCAGTCTGTAAGACTCTGATTCTGCTCTGATTCCTCACTTGACCATCTTTCCAATTAACACAGAATTGTTATGGGCCAGGTTCAAATATAGATTTGCAATTCATTTAGCTGGGCTTCACATATTTTCCTTATGCTTTTCAGTCTCTTTCTAGAATCTTTTCCCCCCTATCTCTGCCTCCTTGCCTGGATCTCAGCTATATAAAGAGCTAACTCAGAACTGTAATTGATGTAGATCTGACTCTTAAGTATTATATATTAGCCAGATTCATTACTACTAACCTCAGTGGATGTTTTAATAATAACCACTTCTAAAATGTGTTAGGTAACAGCTGCACCCTCTTAGAGTTTAGCTCCCAGCTCCTCCCTTTTCTTCAGGTCTGACTTATGCTTCTCTTCTAATATTCTCCTATGCTTCTGGACTTCCAGAATTCTCAAGTCTGAGTATGTACAAGCAAAAGTAGTATTCATTTGCTGTGTCACTTTGTTGTGAGACTTTGAGACATTTTTATATTGCTCCTGTGATTAAGTTTTCTAATTTGTACAAAGGAGGATAATAATATTTTCTCTGCCTGTTCAACAGGGTTTTCCATGGATGAAAAAAAAAACTGTGATGCCATGTATGAAAGTATCTTTTAATTATGAAGCAATATACAAATTATAGTGTATTATTATAGTGATTCACTGATGACTATATATAAAACTCTACATATAATACATTTTATTGGAAATCGAGTCTTTGGGGTCCTTAATGTCTCAGGTAAACCAAGGGCCAGCTAATGCATAATTTACAATGGAAAAAACAACAATTAAAAAAATTATTTGACTATTATTGCAATTCTCTTTTTTTACTTGATAGCATTTTATGTAAGCCTGATTCACTTGTCATGTTCAACATGTAGGTGACGATGGTGACAGGATAGTCAGCTTTAAAAAATTGGATCCAATCCCAGTGCTCTGGTAGGAGGCCTTCAACATGCATTTAAATCAGAAAAAGTGAGTAGAATGTCGGACAGTTTGGTCTAAAGACTTGTCATCTTATGTGAAAACAATCTTGGAAGGGCCCTAAAACCGCAAGATGTTACCTTTTGAGATATACTTCTTTGTGATAATTTATTTTATTATTTTTCAACATTCTGTTGCTATCTTGATTTTAATCAATAACATCAGTGGCTTTTTAGGTTTTACTAACTTTTATTTTTTATTTGTATTTGTGTTTATTATTTTATTTTATTTTTTAATTTCAGAATATTATGAGGGTACAAACCTGATGGAAAATTAATACAGAAATGCTAAATTTGAACTGTGCTTTACACCAAATGGACCTAACAGCCACATATAGAACTTTATATCCAACAGCAAAATATACATTCTTTTTAGTGGACATAAAACTTCTCCAGGGTAGACCATGTTTTAGGCCAAAAAGCAGGTCTTAAGGAATTCAGTAAGGTTGAAATGATATCTAGTATTGTTTCTAACTACAATGGTATATAATTAGAAATCAATGACAAGAGTAATCTTGGAAAATTTACAAATATGTTGAAATTAAGCAATATGTTCCTGAACAACCAATGAGTCAAAGAAGAAACCAAAAAGGAAATTAAAAAATATCTTGAAATAAACATTATTGGAAATATAACATATCAAAACATATGAAGTACAGCAAAAACAGGTCTAAAGTTTATAATAATAAATGTTTATATTAATAAAGAAGAAATATTATGAATAAATAGCCTAGCATTATACCTCAAGGAGCTAGGAAAGGAACAAAAAACTAAACCCAAAGTTGGCAGATGAAAGAAAATAATAAAGATCAGAAGAGAAATAAGTCAAATAAAGAGTAGAAAAACCATAGACAAAATTAACGAAACAAGTAGTTGGTTCTCTGGAAAAAATGAACAAAATTGACAAATCTCTAGGTAGGATAACCTAGAAGAGAAAAGGAGATAAGAGTAAAATAAAATCAGAAATGAAAGTGGGGAAATTACAACAGATGCCTCAGAGATAAAAATAATCAGAAGGGAGTATTATGAACAATTATGTCCCCCCAAATTTGAATAATATAGAGGAAAAGTATAAATTCCCAGAAAACTCTAACCTGCCAAGTTTGAGATGGGAAGAAATATAAAGCTTAAACAGAATACTAACAAATAAAGAGATTAAAAAAATTAAAACCTTCCAACAAAGAAAAACCCAGAACCAGATGGCTTCATGGCTGAACTCAACCAAAAATTAAAAGAAGGATTATTACCAATACTTCTTCAGCTAGTCTAAAATATAAGGCAGAGGGAATACTTCTAAACACATTTAATGAGGCCAGCATCATCTTGATACCTAAGCAAGACAAATATACCACAAGATATTTTAATATTTAAATGTAGTTTCCTCTAAAGAGAATGTTCTTCACACTCCCTAATTTCTGCTGCTTTAAAAATTTCAACAATTTATGTTTTCATGTTTTTTACTACCTAATTAAAAGTGGAGATTTAAAATGGGAGAAGAAGAATTAATGTAGGCTAGCAGATGAAATAAGAAAGACTAGCATAAATTTTAGACCATCATAGGGCATGATGTTAAGAAGTATGATAAAGAGAAAGAGAATATCAAGAGTTCATAGAGGAAAATACAAAAAGACTAAACATTATCTTCTGTTGTGATGTACCTGGAGACTCAAATAGAAGACAAACAGCAAAGAAATTAACAGGAATTCAAGGCCTGTCATATTCTGTGCCAATCCTGACATTTCTTTTTCATATCATTACCTGCTAAAATAAACCTTCCCCCCATTTAGCGTAGGCTAATTAGTATCCACTAAAGGGATTTGCTGGTTTTTCCCTTTTTGCCTTTGCTCTTGCTGCAACTTTCTCCCAGAATGCTGAGCTTTTCTCATCCAGATCATATTTCTTATTCAAGATGGAGCTAAAGTTTCACCTCCCACAAGAAGTCCTCATTGTTCATTCCCTACTCTAAAATGCTATAAACGTTCTAGTCCAGTTTAACACTTAATTATTTGCAGTGATCTACCCAATTACCTAGAAGACAGACTTCAATTTCAGCCATTCAGAGTAAAACAAGAAATCTGGAAGCAAATATTAAAAAAACAGATGACTTGTAGAAAAAATAATTGTCTTAAAACCCATGAACACATGAGTCCGTGTCACTTGAGCTCATGTAACAAGACTCTCAATGTACTGAGGAGCATTCTGGTCCACCCAGAGCACACATATGGTTCGTGAACTCTACCCAGCTCTCTATAGTCCTGTTACAAGGACAACCAAAATTCTGCTTTGTTCTCACTGTTGGACAGCCTGACAACTAAACCACTGAAAACCAATTTTGAATTACCATAGTCCCACAAAAAGTTTCCAATATCAGAAAGCAATCAGTAATGAGATTCATAAACCCAATCTTATTCTGGAGGGGGAGACTTAGATGAGAGGCTGTGTTAACTATTTTTAGATTGATTTTGAGTTGGGTAATTGTGAATGAAAGCAATATAGCATGCATCATTTGAATCTGCCTAGAAGATGAGTGGAGTTGGAAGAACACTGAATCTTAAAGGAGAATCTATGCAATCTTGTAGAATTAAAATTAGCAGATCTTCATGACACTGATATATCTAGCTCTAGCAGTTTGAAAGGGAAAGCCCTATCTGTTTATTCAAAATTTTTCAAATTCAGAGTTTAGAGCTTACATTTTTCTCTTTCTAGGTAAAGTCTTTCTTTTCTAAGTTAGGTGCTCTAACCTCCAGAGTTCAAAAAGACCAGGGGCTTATTTCGTGAGTTTTCAGTTTTGGAAATTTGTCCCAGGCCCTAGTAGAACAGGAAACATCTGATAAGTTAAAAGGCAAGCCCTACCTGTTGATTACTGTTAAGCTCACTATTGAGTGAGCTTAACAGTAATAGGCTTGGGCAATAGTTCACTATTGAGTGAACTATTGCCCAAGCCTATGTTTCTCAACTAGTTTTTTATTACTGCCCCTCTAGGGACCCTTTTAAGACTTTTTTTACTAATCACCTATCCATTGACTTTTAATATCACAATGTACTATATATCTATTTATATGCTGTATGTATATTTGTGCTTTACACACAAGAAGAGTAAACATAACTATTTTAATTCAGTATAGGGTTAAGTACAGAGTTTAAGCTAAAAGTTAAATTAAAAGTTGGAAAGCTGTTAACTTTTAACTTTACTTTTTAACTTTATTTGTTCACTAACTTGTTTACATATGTAAATTATAAATTTTATAATCAAATTACAAATTTAAATAACAATCCATGTAAAAATATTTCTTTCTCTGTCTGTCTTTCTCTATCTGTAGAGCCCAGCCATCTCAACCTGGCAGTTGGCTGGATGCAAGTTGACTGGATGAACTGCAGATCCCAGGACTTAGTCACTGCTTAATATCTACGTGGGAAGTCACCAGCAGTGGGGGAGGCAGGCCTTGGGAATGGAGGGGAACTCCCTGGCTTGTTCTCCATGGCTCATACTGCTAGCCCTGTCTGTGGTATTTCAAAATGCTGTGGGTATTTCAAAAACAGGCACAGGGGCCATATTATATTTTTCCATCTAATAATCTAAATTATTAACTTTTAAGAGAATAGGTAAATTTAGCAGGCTGAAATTTTATTTATGTGAAATTGCTCCATCGCCCAAGATATTGCATCAATGAGGCATTATTATGCTGTTTTATATTTCTGTTTGTTTCCAATTTGCAGGGACATTTTTTTTTTTGTATCTGTTATAGAAGTGTTTCTTCTTTAGAAATAAAACCCTCCAAACCAACAGAGACCAAGAATGCAAAAACAGGAGGCAAAACATCTGCAGGTAGAGTATTAGGATTAATAATATATCTACTCCTGATTTCTAGAGGTGTTTATTCTGGCTACTGAGAAATAGCACTTGATACTGGTTCTGGTTGTTGTAATATACTCCATTTTAAAAAGAAATGTAATAAACTTTATAGACAGCAATCTATAAGACAAAATAAACAAGCAAACAATAAAGTGACTTTTCCTACAAATAAAAAGCTTTTCAGAAGCAAATAATCAAAACTAAACTTACAGATTCATTACAAAATTTAAAAGAAGAGGACACTTAACATGAAAACCTATGGCACCCATATAAACCAAATTCAAAGAAAAATTTATGGTCTTCAAGGTGTATAACAGAAATTTTTAAAACAAATGTATTAAGTACTAAAATTAAGAAACTTAGTAAAAGAAGAACTAATCTTAAAAAAGTAGAAGAAAAAAATGATTAAGTGAATAAAACTCAGAAAGAGTAGTAAGGAAAGATAAAAGCAAACACTATCACTTGCAAGGCTGTCCAGAAAGTATCAAGTCCTCATATATAGAGAAATACAGTTGATTTTGCTGTTAAGAACTTGAATTCTGTGCCCTGGCTAAAATTACTTATTAGGTATGATAAGTTTTTATAGGTTCCTTGGTATTTTATATATACTTCTTCCTTTCACATTTGTATGCTTTTCATCATTTTTCTTGTCACACTAGCTAGGACCTCTCCTGCAATGCTGAATTTTGAAAGTGAAAGTATTTAATCTATCACAATTCAGTATGATGTGGGCAATAGATTTCCACTGTATTTCTTCAATCAGGTTGAACAAATTCTCTTCATTACTAGCTTACAAATAGTTTTAATCATGAGTTGATATTGAACTTTGTTAAAGGTAGCTAAGTGCAGTATGGCAGTTTGCATCTGTAATCCCAGCTTCTTGAGAGCTTAGGTGGAATGATTGCTTGAGCCCATGAGTTCTAGGCCACAGTACACTACAATCACGCCACTGCACTCCAGCCTGGGTGACAGAGCAAGACTCTCCCCCTCTCTCTCTCTCAAAAAAAAGAGTTTTGTCAAATACTTTCTCTGGGTGTATGGATGTATTGAGATATAGATTTTTTTTTTCCTTTTTAGTCTGTTGATGTGGTGAATTACCTTAATTCATTTTAGAATGTTGGACTAACCTTGTATTTCTTTTTTTTTAAATCTATGTTCAATTTATTTTGTACAGTAGCCATGAAAATAGATTGTTGCTTTGGAAAAAACTAGTCTTTTAAGTCAAATTACTGAATTTGTTCAACTTCTAAATGGTCATCATTTTTTTAAAAACCTAACAGAGTTTTCAATTGTGAAATTTTACAATCAGTAAAAAATCCATCCACACCCAACTCTTCAAAACATGGAAATAACTATATTTGCCAATCAGATGTTTGCCATGTAAGGATGCTAATACAGTGACATTTTCTAAAACAAAATAGGACAAATGACATAAAAACATTTCATAGAATAAGGAGAGTCCATCCCAAACAATTTAATTGAGAAACTACGTCAGATACGTTTGCTTCTGACCAGTAGAAACATTGTCGCATCTTGCTATCTCTGTGCAGAATGGCATTTAGGATCCTTCTTTTCCTGTGCCCTATAATTGATAGGAAATTTTTTTATTAATATTTTGCGGAATCATTTCATATTGAATTGTTCATTTGCTGTTCATCATTGAAAGTGAGATTCTAAATGAAATCTCATTTTAGAATGGTTGAGAGTTCTTCGTATTAGTGAGGCTCTCAAAGGTAGCATAAAAACCATGCCAAATGAACAGTGGGTACATGTGGTGGTTGTTTTACCACTCTTGTGATACTTCACTTAGGAGAATGATCTCCAGTTCCATCCAGGCTGTTACAAAAGGTATTAATTCATTTTTTATGGCTAAGTCATACTCCATGGCATACATATACCATACTTTATTAATTCTTTCATGAATTGATGGACACTTAGGTTGATTCCACATCTTCGCAATTGTGAATTATGCTGCAATAAACATTTGAGTGCAAGTATCTTTTTGGTAAAATGGCTTTTTTTCCCTTGGGTAAATACCATTAGTGGGATTGCTGGATCTAATGGTAGATCTACTTTTAGTTCTTTGAGGAATCTCCATAGTGTTTTTCATAGAGATTGTTCTAGCTTGCAGTCCCACCAACAGTATATAAGTGTTCCTTTCATTCCACATCCACACTAGCATCTGCTGTTTTGGAACTTTTTGGTAAAAGCCATTCTTACTGGAGTTAGGTGATATCTCATTGTGGTTTTGGTTTGCATTTCCCTGATAATTAAGAGACATTGAGCATTTTTTATATGTTTATTGGCCATTAGTCCATATTCTTTTGAAAAGCTTCTGTTCATGTCTTTTGCACACTTTTTAATGGGGATATATTTAATTAAGGAGGTGAAAGAGCTCCACAAGGAGAGCTATGAGTCATTGAGGAAGGAAATTGAATAGGATGTAAACAAATGGAAAAATATATCATGCTCATGGATCAGCAGACTCAATATTGTTAAAATGTCTATACTACCCAAAGTGATTTATAGATTCAATGAAATCTCCATTCAATTACCAACATCATTTTTCACAGATCTAGAAAAAATAATTCTATGCTTCATATGGAACCATAAAAGAGCCTAAATAGCCAAGGCAACCTTAAGCAAAAGGAAAAAATTGGTAGGTGTCACTTTATCAGACTCTAAGCTATACTTCAGGGCTATTGTAATGAAAACAGTATTGTACTGGCACAAAAATAGAGACATAGACCAATGGCTCAGAACAGCGAATCCAGATATAAAACCATCCTTATATTGCCATTTGATCTTTGACAAAGCAGACAACAATATACACTGGGGAAAAGAAATAGATTATCTGAAAAATTAATAAATGGGACTTGATTAAATTAAAAAGCTTCTGGACAGCCAAGGAAACAATCAATAGAGTGAATAGACAACCTATAGAATGGGAGAAAATATTTACATGCTATACATCCAATAAAGGGCTAATAACCAGAATCTACAAAGAACTCAATCAAATCAGCAAGAAAAAAATCACCTTATATTTTTGAAATTAATATCACTTGGCCATTATATGTTATTCTTTTTATAAATTACTGAACTCAATTTGCTAATATTTTGTTAAAGATACTTACATCCATGTCCCTGAGAATGATGCTCTTTCATTTTCTTTTGTGTAACATATTTCTCTTGTTTTTCTATCAGAGTAATGCTGGCCTTGAAAAACGTGTTAAGATGTGTTGCATCTCTTTGGCTTTCTGGAAGAATTTGTGTAGAATTGGTATTTCTTCCTTATATGTTTGTAGAATTTTCTGATGAAGCCATCTGAACCTGCATTTTCCTTGGAGGAAGGTTTTTAACAGTGAAGTCCATTTACTTAATAAACATAGAGTTTTCAGATAATCTATTTCTTCTTGTGTGAGCTTTGGTAATATATATAACTCAAGGAAATTGTTCATTTCATTTAATTTGTCTAATTTATGTCATACGTTGCATAAAATTATCTTATTATCTTTCTATTATCTGCAGTATATGTTATGATCTTTGATTTATGATATTGTTAATTGGTGGTTTCTTCATATCCTGTTCATTCTAGGCTTATCATTTTATAGATCTTAAAAACCACTTTTTGTCATATTGATTTTCCCAATTGTTTTCTATTTGCCATTTCATTTGTTTCTGCTCTTATCTTGCTTATTCTATGCCTTTTGCTTGTGCAGTTTAGTAACCTTGTTATTCTCCCTAATTTCTTAAGATGGAAGATCAGAGCATTTATTTGAGACCATTTTCCTTTCTAAATATGTATTTATTTAATACTATGAATTTCCTTGCAAGCATTTAGCTACACTTTACAAACTTGGGTATGTTGTGTTTCCATGTTCATCCATTACAAAATATTTTTTCTCTTAGTAATTTATTTTTTGAACCATTTACTATTTATTTAAAGTGTGCATTTGAAGATTTTCTAAATATCTTTCTTTCCTTTTATCTTTCTAGCTTAATACCTGTGTGCTCAGGGAATATATGCTACATAATTTTAATCCTTATTCATTTACTGAGATTTCTTTTATTGCCCAGAAAATAGTCTATCTCAGACTATTATTATGAACACTTCAAAAGAATGTGTGTACTGCTATTGTTGGGTGGCAAATTTTGTAAATGTAAATTCAGTCATGTTGGTTGATAGTATTGTTCAAATTTTCTGTATTAATTGTTATTTTTGTCTACTTGTTCTATTAATTACCAGATGAATTACATTGAAATCTCAAAGTATAATTGTAGATTTATCTATTTCTGCTTTCATTTCTAGAGGTTTTTGTATCTGTTTTGAAGTGCTGCTATTAAGTGCAGACACATCTAGAATTGTTTTCATTCTAGAATGAACTTGGTGCCTTTTGCATTATGTAATATCCACATTTATCCCTGATTCTAATCTTAGTTCTAAAGACTACCGTATCTTATGTTAATAATGACATTCCGAATTTCTTCTGATTAGATGTACATGTTATATCTTTTGTAATTCTTCTGCTTTCAATCTATGTATATCTTCATTTTCAAAGTAGGTTTCATAACCATCAAGTGGGTTTTGTATATTTATCTTTGCCTTTTTTTTTTTTTTTTTAGACAGAGTCTCACTTTGTTGCCCAGGCTAGAGTGCCATGGCATTAGCCTAGCTCACAGCAACCTCAAACTCCTTGGCTCAAGCAATCCTCCTGCCTCAGCCTCCCGAGTAGCTGGGACTACAAGCATGCGCCACTATACCTGGCTAATTTTTTCTATATATTTTTAGTTGGCCAATTAATTTGTTTCTATTTTTAGTAGAGATGGGGTCTTGCTGTTGCTCAGGCTGGTTTGGAACTCCTGACCTGGAGGGATTCACCCACCTTGGCCTCCCAGAGTGCTAGGATTATAGGTGTGAGCCACTGTGCCTGGCCTTTTAACTGACATACTGAGATCCTTTACATTTAATGTAAATTTTATATGATTGGGTTTAAACCTATTGTTCTGCTGTCATTTTTCTATTTGACCTACTTGTTCTTTGTTCCTTTTTCTTTCTCCCTACTTTCTTTTGGATTACATTTATGATTCCCTTTTGTCTCATTTATAGGCTAATTATACTTCTTTTAATGGCTATTTTAGGATTTAAAATATAATTTTTATTTATTTTTTTACTTACTATGGTCTACCTGCAAATAATACTGTATCTGTTCATGTATAGCATAAGGTCCCTACAATATATATTTATCATATTCTCCCTTTCTTCTTTTATACAATGTTTATCATATATTTTACTTGTAAAACTTTTGAAAACCTCATAATATAATGTCAATACTTTTGCCTTAGTAAGTCAATTATCATTTTTTATATTTTTTATTTATTTCAGGATATTATGGGGGTGCAAACATTTTGGTTACATGTTATGACTTTGCCAGACCCAATTATCTTTTAAAAGGATTAAAAATAATGCAAAGTACATTTTAAATTTATTCCAATTTTATGTTTTTCAAGTTTGTATTCCTTTGTGTAGATTCAAATTTCTATCTATAATCATTTTCCTTCTTTTTGAAATTTTTAAAAATATTTCTTATAGTCTATGTCTATTGGCAATAAAATCAGATTTTGCTTTATTCTTTATTTCACTTTCTTTTTTGTAATTTATTTTTGCTAGATGTAGAATTTTAAATTGACAGCTCCTTCTTTCTCTGTCGATAATTCAGCAATGCTGTCCTATTGTGTGTTGGGACTTATAGCTTCTAAATATGGATAGTCTGTCATTCTCTGTCCCACCATACATAATATGTCTTTTTTATTTTCTGCTTATCTTTAGTTTTCAACAGTTTGTCTATCATGTGCCTTAGCGAGTTTTTATTTATATTTACTCCTTTTTGGATTATCCAAGCTTTTAGGATTTATGGTTTCTTATATTTATTAATTTTAGAAACTGCTCACCCATTATCTCTTCAAATATTTCTTCTGCCACTTTTTCTCACTCTCTCTCCTTCTCAGACTCCATTTACTTGTATGTTAGTTTTATATTATACCACAGCTCCAACCGCTTTGTTCTTTTTGTTCCATTCTATTGTGTCTTTTTATTTCTGCTTGAAAATTTTTGATTGACTTACCTTCAAGCCAACTGATTGTTTCCTGTGTTGTATCTAGTGTGAATAAGCACCTCAAAAACATTCCTCACATCTGTTATCATGTTTTACCTTCTAGACATTTCATTTGATTCTTTCAACTCTCTGCTAAAACTCATCCATTCATCAATATTTTTTACCTTTTCCACTAGATTCTTTAGCATATTGATCATAATTACTTTGAAGACCATGTAGATAGTTCTAATATCTGGCCTATATCTGGATATGGTCCTTTTGACTGTCTTACCTATTGAGAATGGATCCTTTCTTCTTGCTTTTCTGTGCATCTTAGGATATTTGATTAAATAACAGACATTGTATGTAATAAAACAGAAAAAAATGAGGGAATTGTAGATATGTCCCAAATTCATTTTTTAAGCCTTTAATGTAGGGAGGTTGAGTCAATCTGATTAGCATTTTTTTTTTTTTAGACTGGGCTGGACTTATTTATTTATTTATTTATTTATTTAATTTCAGCATATTATGGGGGTACAGATTTTAAGGTTTCAATAAATGCCCTTTCCCCTCTCTCCCCACAAGTCTGAGTTTCCAGCATGAGCATCCCCCAGATGGTGCACATCTCACTCATTATGTATGTGTATACCCACCCCCCTCCCACCTTCCCAATACCCTATTACTATAGTACCTATGTGTCCACTTAGATGCTGCTCAGTTAATACCAGTTTGCTGGGGAGTATATGTGGTGCTTGTTTTTCCATTCTTGGGGTACTTCACTTAGTAGTATGGGTTCCAGCTCTAACCAGGAGAATGTAAGATGTGCTATATCACCGTTGTTTCTTAGAGCTGAATAGTACTCCATGGTATACATATACCACATTTTATTAATCCATATCTGGATTGATGGGCACTTGGGCTGTTTCCACAGCCTTGCAATTATGAATTGTGCTGCTATAAAGCCAGGGTCGATGTTTTCTTGTTGTCATAGTTATCTTTTGTGTATCATAGACTTCAAATTACGCCAGTGGTAAATTGCTGATATCTTATGCTTTGAGTGAGACCAGGACTACCACAGGATGTTTTTCAGTGATCCTCCTCCACCTTCAAATGTCAGCAGGTATTGCACACCTAAGACACTAAAGCAGGTCTCTCTCTATGCTCTCTCCATTTCACTGCAGTAGATTGCTATTGCTTATTATTCAGGACAAGACTTTGTGTGTGAGCGGAGAGTGGAGTTCTTGTTTCTCCTGCTCAAGAATCAGTATTAGACAGACAAGTGTACCTGAACTTCATGGGTAGGGCAGTCTCAGTGTGCCAGGGTCTCTATCTATAGCAGATAGCCTTTCACTCTTACTTAGTGCAATGTTTAGTGTGCATTTGGTTTCCTGCTTTCACACTTTCTCTTGTAAACCAAACTCTGCCTTGTGTCATTTGGAGTCCTTAATGTGAACAAATATTCTGCTCTTTCCCAGTAGAATATGGCCTTTGTCTAGTGTCAATGTATAATGGGTCAAAGCAATCTTTCTACTTTTTTCTACAGCCACATTCTACTATTGCCAAGGACCAAGAAGTAGGGGACATCTTTTCCCAGTGGCAGACATCTTTCGGCTTGTGCCAGTGAAGAGTCAGGAACTAGCTATTATATACTTAGTCATGCATTCATTGATCATGAATGAGCTTCTCCAGTTATTACTCCTGCTGCATCTTTAACCATTGCCAGGCTCTGCACTCCTGGACAACCAATATGAGGAGCTTTCTCAGGTCTTTTTTCCCTGGTCCCATTCTTTTTTGTTAGCACCTGGTGGAAGTTTATACAAAAGAGATTAGAATTCCACTTTGAGGCTCTTGAGGATTCTAAAGTATTATGCTAGCTCACATTTGATCTTTAAGAATTGTTAATATTTCAGTGCTCTTCTTACCTGCTCCTATGGTTGTCACCTTTTCCTCTGACATTCTGTTGATGGTAAGGGGTTTGTATGTGCCATCTTTCCTCAACATCTCTTTGGAATTCAGTTTATATGATTTTCTTTGTGAATTTCACTCAGAAAAAAGTGAGAAACAAGAGAAATAAGATTTTTTTTAATAATGATTTTGAATTTTATCTAGAATTTTTTATGGTTAAGATAGGAGCAGTGTTTTCATAACACTCTCTATATCTTAAGTAGAGACAGAATTCTTCACGCTCCTTTAAGTAGAGAACTTTGGAGACCACATACCTATAGCTAAATCATGAAGAACACTGATTATACACAGAGCACTTCATCCTATGCTGAAATACCTAAGAATTTGTAAGGCTTTCACTGTTTTGAGTATGTCATGGAAGGGACATTATTCCAGTGTATGTTTCCCTGGCAGGATCCAAATGGATTAAGGTGAGAGCCCAGAAGTACATGCTTGGTGAGAAACTCAGTTGGTCAGGAATTTAGAAGTCTATTACATTATTTTATCACTCCTGGCATAATCTGAACGAGAACACTTAAAAAAGAGAATACCTGCTGGGAACTTGTTACCCAACACAAAAGGCTTCCTGGTATGTGTATTCAATTCAGCCATTTGTTCACTGAACAATGATTTATTTAGTGCACACTATGTGCTAGGCTCTATTCTAAGCGGGGACAGGAACTAGCCTTCACTCTGCTCACATTCTTATGGACAAACAGGTAATCTATGAAAGTTTAATGGAATATATGATATAGTTAAAGGTTTCAGTAAGAAAAAAGAAGAAATATAAGTAGATGGGGAATAAGAATGGCTTATATGGAGGTAAGATGATCAGAATTCAGTGCACATGTTGGTGTATGATTGTGCCAAGGAGCTCAATTCCCAAGGAGCTGTGTTTTGTGTGGTCAGAGCATTATGTGTGAAGAGCTACAAGGCTAATGGAAACCTACATGTCAGTAAACGTAGAATGCATTTTGAGGAATAAGGTGGTGGTTTAGACCTACCAAAGTGATATGTTTTTTAAAAAGAAGGGTGGATAAAGGGTTGGAAATAGAGGTCTTAATGAAAGTGAGTTAAACAAGTGCAATGTTGATAACTTTTAGTCCTGATACATTTATCAAGTGTTTGAAAAGCTGATATGTTTACAATACCTAGAGTAATTAAATAGAGGGACATATTTATAATATCTAGAGAAAGTTAAGAAAAAAGAAAAGGTAGAACCCTGTTTCAAAGAGTGTGGATTTAAAACCTCATATCTTGGTCTTAAATATCACAAATCTTTGAGTCTGTGCGGATTGAGGTTAACTCTAAATGTGAGAAGTTTTCCTACTTCCTTGAACCACAGTCTGTCAGGAGCCAGATCAGGGACATCATATGCTCGCAGTAGCCCAGAAACAGAGAAACTGATGTTTAAGGAGGTAATAAATGTCAATATTTTGAGTTTAAGATTTACCAGGAGTTTTCACATTATGGGAGTCTGAGAGATTATCATAGAGTCCCTAGAGATGAAGCAGATAATCATCTACCATATGTTCCCCATCGCAAAGTCCAATTTGTAATAAAATTATATTTCAATTCTACAAAAATGAGAAGTTGTTCTTTATGGATTCTATATTATATTTGAGGTGGCATGTGAAGGGAACAAAAGTTAAACTTTTAAAACGTTAACTATTCAGACCTTTTAAATTTTGAGATCACTCTGTGAAACAAAGAAGGTAGTTTTTTAGAGATTGGCAAAAAAAGAAGCAGTCTGAGTAGAGAGCAAGAAGAAATATTGAGAATTACAGGCAGATTGGGAATGATTTTGGCTTGTATCAGCTGATTTTTATTAAAAACAAAAACATGCCTACCTACTTTAAATGAGTTTGAGTTTCCAGGTGCTGATGAATTTCATTCCAAAGTACTGAAAATGCTTACAGATATAATTATGTAATCAATTCAAGTCATTATATGGAGTCGTGGATCAAGAAAGAGGTGGCAGAACGTAAGATGAACAAATTTTTAATTTTCAGAATTCAGGAAGACAGTAGATTCTGGCTAAACATAACATGCATTTAACATAAATTCTCAGTAAAATTCTAGAACTGCTTATTAGGCAGATGGCCAGTGACAACTGATAAAAGGCATTCACTAGAAACATCATGAATTTCCTAAGAACAAGTCATATTAGTCAAATTAATTTCATTTGCTTTTAAAAATAAGGAAAATATCATGCATTTTGAAGCATTAGACAAAGTCTCTCATGTACATTGTGGACATACATAAATAAGTCGTGAAGTTGATTTATGGTCTTGATTAGAGGGTTCGGTTAACTCTGCCTTTGGCTCTGCCCCATTTAATATTTCATCAACAACTTAATTGATGATGAACATGTCATACTTAGCACATCTGGATGCAGCAGAATTAGGAGAATGCTTAAACATGTTAAGTGGCAAAAGCGAAATTTAAAAGAAAACAATAGATAGGAATAATAGATTAAAATAATATCTAACCAATATAACATAAAACCTTTCATTAAAATTAAAAAAATAAATCATATAGAGCAGACAGAAATTAACTTTGGGCCTAAAACTATTTAGTCACTGCTTTTAGCATAACCTCAGACTGACAGGTAGGCTGAGAGCATTTTTTTTCTCTTTGTTTTGCTTGTTCTTCTAATAAGTCTGCCCATATTAAGAGATTTCTCTTTAGAAAGGAACAATGCTTGTGACAATGCACACTGGTGCTAGCTTGGGAGGAATCAGCAAGCCTGGTTCAAGCCAATTTAGGAACCCAGGCTTTGGTTGGAAAAGGAATTGGTAAAGAATTTACAAAATAAGGACATTTGTCCAAGCTGTGAACTTCAGCATTTGGATCAAGGGTAGGCAAAATCTGCCTTCAGACAAAATTTGACCCACTACCTCCTTTTGTATGGCTGGTGAGCTAAGAATGGTTTTTACGTGCTCAAATCATTTTTAAAAAATCAGAAGAAGAATATTTTTATAACTCCTGAAAACTATAAGAACTCCAAATTTAAGTGTATATAAAGTTTTATTGAAACATGCATTTTCTATTAATAGTCTTCTGCCTCAATCTTAATGACCCTAGAGAATTATTTTTTGTATTAAAAACATATGATGAATCCCTCAGGGTATAATTGTGCCTTTTTAAAAATTTCTGCATATTATGGCGGTACAAATGTCTAGGTCACATATGTTGCCCTTGTGCTTTTTTAAAAAAAAATTTCAAAATGCTTTTATAAGTAGTACCACTATCACATTTGACCACAGCAAATTTCACATGTCCATCAGAGTAACTGGGTACAGAGAAAAATTTCCTGAATCTTACTTCTTAAAAACATTAAAGGTTTGTTGGACGTAATTGTAATAATTTTAGATTCCAGAACTTCAGTTTTAATCATAAACTATTACTTTATCTTTGAGACTATTATAAGTGAAAATCTTCATTTATTTTGTATATGATTTAAAATTTTGTCTTCTAAATTAGTTTTGTCTGTATGTGTGGTAACCATAAATATAACTACTAGAAAGGAAAAAGAGAACTCAAATTGTATTTTTAAACATTTAACCAATTTGTAAAATCACTAAACTCTCTAAAGGATCAGAGAAAATTAATGCTTTCCATCCATCTTTGATATTTAAGAAATTATAATAATAATTGTGAATCAAAAAACTTCATCTCTCCCTCAGGGATTAAAAATAGGAAGCTTGGACTTAATTTTTACTCCACATCAAACACTAAAATTTCATGATTAAAATATTTTTCTGAAATCACTTTTTAAAAACTGGGAAATTTGTCCATCCATGGCAATTTTTCAATAGGCAAACTTTTCATAGATGTACATTAGCAAAATGGACTAACTTTGGCTTTCAGCATCAGATAAAAGCTATATGCACATCATAGAATCTAGAGCCAAGGTGTGCAGAAAGAGGCAGAGGAGTAATGAAACAGGCAGAGTAGCCTGCAAAAATTATATTGGGAGTGCTTATTTGCACCAATGTTTCTTTCAAAGGTCAAAAATTTGGCCCTCGTATCTTTATTAATTTTGCAGTTTGGATTCTTTGAACCCCATGTCTACTATCTGGCAAGCTGAGTAATTGAGACAGATTTGACTGAGCCGGCTCTATTCAAAAGTAAAATAAAAGAATTACTTATCACAGTAATTTCTAATGTTGGATGCTGGAAATTCTGTAACTCAAGAATAGATACAGCACCAAAAGTTTCAATACTTGGTCCTTTTCTCTTCTATCAACACCAGTCACTTTCTGATCTCATTTTATGCCTTGAAATCTGCATCTATAAGCCTAACTCCTGCATTTATATATCCAGAATAAACCTTTCCCTGGAACTCTAAATACATATGTATCCAACTGCTTATTTAACATTGCCACTCGCATACCTAATAAGTAGCTCAAACTCAACTTGTCCAAAATTGAAATCATGATTATTTCCCCAGAACTTTTCCAGTTGAAGCTTTCCCCATCTCAGTAAATGGTATCTCTTTCCTTCTATTATAATTGTTCAGACTAAGCACCTGGAAGTCATCCTTCACTTTTCTCTTTTTCCCCCACATCCCACATCCAATCTGTTAGGAAACCCCATTGATTCCACCTTCCAAATAAAGCCAGAACCCAAACACTTCCCATGACCACCAATGGTACCCTGTTGGTATGAGCCCCCTTCATCTCCGCCCTGGATTATTGCAATAGCCCCAACAGATCTCCCTTCTTCTACCTGCGCCTTCCTACGTCTAGTCTCAACACAGCAGCCACAAGAATCCTCTGAAAACATGTCAGATTACATCACTCCCATGTTCGAACTGGCAGAGGCTCCTTTCTTCACTCAGAGTAGAAGCCCAGTCCTTACAATGCCATTCAGAGCCATTAAAAATCTCACTCTCTTTACCTCTCTCACCTTATTTTTCATTATCTGTATTAATTTCTCACTTGCTTCTCTGACAAACTATCACAAACTTAGTGGCTTAAAACAACACAAATTTATTTTCTTACAGTTCTCTAGGTCAGAAGTCTGACACCAGTCTCACTGGACTAAAACCAAGGTGTCAGCAGGGCTATTTCATTCAGGAGGCTCTGTGGAGGACAAACAGTAGTTTCTTTGCTTTTCCAGTTTTTAGGGGCTGCATCCATTCTTTGGCTCACGACCTCTTTCTTCAATCTTCAAATCAGTATCACATCATAGCAACCTCATGGGTTTGCCTCTGTCTTCCAATTTTAAGAATCTGTGATTACATTGGGCCCACCTGCATAATCCAGTGCACTATATGTGTGATAACTATAAATATAACTACTAGAAAGAAAAAAAGAGAACTCAAATTGTATTTTTAAACATTTAACCAACTTGTAAAATCACTAAACTCTCTAAAGGATCAGAGACCCTCCCCATTTTAGGGTCAGCTGATTAGCAACCTTAATTCCATCTGCAACCTTAATTCTCCTTTGTCTTGTAACATCATATATTCATAGGTCCCAGAGATTAGGACACGAACATCTTCAGGGGACATTATTCTGGTTGCCACACTGTCCTTCCCCTCTTTCTGCTCTCGATACGCACGCTGTTCCATGAGTATTCCAGGAACACTCCCGTTAAGGCTGTCGTTCCAGTTAGTTCCTCTGCCAACAATATTTTGCCTTACATTTTTATTTGGCTCACTCCTTCATCTTCTTCTGAATGGGTCCTTGCTTGCCATCTTATTTAAAATTATAATCTACCCAAACACCCATTCTTGAATTCTACACATTTATCACATTCTAATTTACTATATTTACCTTGTCATTAATTACACTTATTGTTTATTATCTGTCTCCCTTTCCATTTGGGTGGGATATTTGTCTGTTTTATTTACTTGGTATCCCAAACCTACAACAATGTTTATTATATAGCAGTCGTTAATAAATATCTGTTGAGTAAATAAAGACAGTCAAATACTTTATTTCTAAAAATCCTCAGTTCTTTTGAAGTAAAATGTAATTGTGACATCATAATCACGAAGTCCATGGCCACCCTGAAATCAGGTAGGAAACTTCTGATTATTCCTGCCACATGCTGCACATTTCTATAGAAAAGATAATTATGCACATTGCAGGCATTTAATTTATTAGACTCACCACCAAAGCAATTACTCAGCTTTGTAATTAAGTAGGGCATGCATGTGCTTGCTTTTGTGGTGAGCATAAATCATAGTCCACCAACTTAGCTGTGCAAGTCACTTTTTATTTTTTATAACTCAATATTTGATTTCAAGCTACCATTTTACTAAACTCATAGGAAATCTAGCATCTGACTTTTAGAGACAAGTCTGGGGAATTAAACAGAGCCAAGACTTCAGTGGGAAGCACACTGAGGGACATTATCTTGTCCTCCATCTCAGATCTAGCAGATGCTATGGTGACCTCTATCACCCGTGTCTACCTATTTCTCTTCCTCAGGTCCAGTGGTTATCTACTGGGACCCAAGGCTCCTTAGAAGGATACCAGTGACCGAAAGTACTGCTTTGGAAGGAAGATAAAGGTTCTCTTTCATCTTCAGAACCATAGACCTCCCTCTTGCTTCTAACTATTAACCTGGGGAAATGCCTTTGTGATCTTTTATCTTCATGTCTTTTAGACTTTCTATGTCTGCAAACTTTTTTCTCCCTTTTTCATATTCTTTAAATGTTTGATGTTCTCTTAAGAGCTTAGATTTTTGGAAAGCAAGAACCATAGAGACTTGTACGTTATTTCGGTTTTTCACCCTGTTATACAGCTTCTTGAGCCGACTACTTCTTTAAGAGAAAAAGTGGAAATGGTGGAGGAAACACCATAACAATACTATCTCCAACTATATGAAACTGATTTTTAAAATTGTCTTCTCTCAGATAAAGGACATTGTCTCAGAACAGTTATTAAGTTCTTTTCTTCCTTGCTTTGCTACATGACTTGTTATCAAAAACAAATAGCAAAGGTATGGAACCAACATAAATGTCCATCAATGGATGACTGGATAAAGAAAATATGATATCTCTACACAGTGGCCATAACAAGGATGAGATCATGTCTTTTGTAGTGACATGGAGGAACTGAAATGAAACAACTCAGAATCAGAAAGTCAAATACTGCATGTTCTCACTTGTAAGTGGGAGCTAAATAATGTGTACAAGTGGATGTAGAGTGGGGAATAATAAATGTTGGAGAATCAGAAGGTGGGACTGGGGGAGGGGTGAGGATGAGAAAATACTTAACGGGTGTAAATATACATTACTTGGGTGATAGTTACTCTAAAAGCCCAGACTTCACCCTATGTAACATATCCATGTAACAAAACTGCACTTGTACCCCTTAAATCCACACAAATTTAAAAAAAGATGATTTTGAAAATTTCACAATTGTTTTTTTCAATCAGGTAATTTAAAAAGATAGCTTCTTGAGTGGTACTGATTATAAAGCCTTATTGATATACACACTCAGAGCATGTTAAGAAAAAATAAAATTTTATATAATTTAAGAGTAGCTCTAATTTTAGGTGTTCTACAAAGAGGGAAATGCAATTTGTAGTGGAAACTACTTCAGGCTTTAGATTTTTCTGTGCTGGGAATTTCCTCCTTTGTCTAATTGCTATTGAAAATGTGTTGTGAGCCTCTTTTTATAGTTCTCAGAAAAACTTTCCTTTGAGCCATTTCTTGCTAAGGACTCACTTTCCTTCAAATATGATTACATAAAATTCTCAGGAAGGGGGGAAAAGTAACTTCTCCCTCTTTTCAAATGGCCAAATCCAGCAATTTCCTTTCTAATGAAATTTTTAAATTGCGGTAAAATATATAGTATATAAAATTTGTGATTGTAACTATTTTAAGTGTATAATTCAGTGGTTCTAAGTACATTCACAGTATTGTACAACCCTCACCATAATCTGTTACCAAAACTTTTTTTATCATCCTGAGCAAAAACTCTGTAACCACTAAGCAACAACTCCCACTAGCTCCTGATAATTTCTTATTTACGTTCTGTCTCTATGAATTTGCCTATTTTATATATTTCATATAAATAGAATCATACAATTTTTGTCTTATTATGACTGGCTTATTCTACTTTAGCATTATGTTTTTCAGGTTCATCCAGCTTGGAGTAGATATCAGAACCTCATTCCTTTATATGGCTGGATAATATTTGATTGTCTGTGTATGCCATTTCTTTCTTTTGTAATTTTAATTGAGGTTTTGTAATTCCATTTTCTCTACTTTCTTAGTATTTTGATATACTTTTACCTTTTTAATATGTGCATATGTACAAGTAATCCAAGTCCACTTTGAGTGGACTTTGAAATAGCAGTATACCACTTCACAGGTGGTATGAGTACTAAAAAATTAATAACACTAATTCCTTTCTCCTATCCATTGTATCATTGCTATCCATCATTCATTTCACTTATACATAAGCATGCATAAACATATTATAATACACACAAGGTATATACATATATAAATAATCATATGTAATTTAATATATTGATGCTTTATTTTGAAAAAAATTCTGTTAGATCAATAAAGAATAAGAAAAAGAAAAGTTTTTGTTTTATCTTCACTTATTCCTTTTCCTGTATTCTTCTTTTCTTTATGTAGATCTGAGTTTCTGATCTATATCATTTTCCTTCTCTCTAGAAACTTTAACATTCCTTACAAGGAAAGTCTACTGGCAATAAATTGATTCATATTTTTGTTTGTCTTTATTTCTCCTTTACTTTTCAAGTACAGAATTCTACGTGGGTAGCATTTTTCTCTCAATACCTCAATATTTTAGTCGACTCTCTTCTTGATTGCATTATTTCTAAGAATTCTAATGTAATTCTTATTTTTGATCCTCTTATTACTAAGGTAAATTTTCCCCTATGATTTTTTTTCATGATTTTTTCATTGATTTTTTTCTGCAGTTTAAATATGATATATAGGTTGGTATAGTTTTCCTGGCATTTATTTTACTTGGTGTTCTCTGAGATTCCTATATCTATGGTTTGGTGTCTGACATTAATTTGGGGAAATTCTCTGTTATAGCTTTAAATATTTCTTCTGCTCCTTTCTCTCTTTCTTTTCCTTCTTGTATTGTTATTAGATGTAGCTTATACCTTTAATAGTTTTATAGTTGGCCCACAGTTCTGGGCATTCTGGGTTTTTTTTGTTGTTGTTGTTGTTGTTTCTTACTTCTTTTTCTGTTTGTTTTTTTCAGTTTTGAAAGTTTCTATTGAGATATCCTCAAGCATAGAGATTGTTTCCTCAGCTGTCTCCAGTCTACTAATGAGCCCATCAAAGGCATTCTTCATTTCGATTACAGTGTTTTTTTTTTTATCTCTATCATTTCTTTTGGATCTTTTCTTAGAATTTCCAGATGGGCCAGCCTTCCCCACCAATTCTTATATTCTGTGCACTTTACCTATTAGAGCCCTTGACAATGATGCCTTAGCATATTGATCCTAGTTGGTTTTTATTTTGTTTTCATTTTTTGTTTTTCTAAGGCTGGAGTGCAGTGGTATGATCATAAGTTCACTGCAACCTCCAATTCCCGAGTTCAAGTGATCATCCTGTCTCAGCCTCCCAAGCAGCTCAGACTACAGGCACGCACCACCATACATGGCTAATTTTTTTCAGCCAGCATAATTTTATTATGTATATCCCTATATAAAATAAATAAATGGCTAAGATGCAAAAGAGAGGAAACATAACTGTCATGTAAGATGTGGTCTTAGTTTACCTTCATACTTTTTCCCTTTTTGAAGAATGACTATATGTCCACTCTATTTTATAGGTGTGAGAAAAAAATTATAATTGAAATTAAAAATTGAGTCCATGAATAAATATGACAATTTTTTTAAATACATTAATCCCATGATGATACAATTCATGGTAAGTAGTTTGGCATTAGGTCAATTCTGAGCAAGTATCTTAGAACAACTAAGCTTTCAACTAGCGTTTCAGGGTGTGTGTTTAGATATTTGACTATTGGTACTTCTTATGAGAATATTGCTCATGAAAACTTTCCCCAAGGAGTTTCTCTCCTGCCTCTGCTTTCTCCTAAGCTGGTGATGGCTATGGTCCCAGGGGCTTCTGTTTTGCTTCAGGGAGTCTGGGACTCTCACTGTCTCTACCAGGAGACTCCCCGCAGAGCTCACACTCACCTTCAGCACCAGGGTCCCAGGACTGGAGCTGCGCCATACTCTTTAAGCAATTAGCCCCTCTCTTGCCTTGACATTTGGTTACTCTTGTTGTGACTATAAGATAAGGAATAAATCAAGATAAAGCATGCTAATAGACATGATTCTTTTAAAAAAAAACCTGTAATAACTATTACTGAACTTCTGTTTAAATTATTCCCACATCAAATATAAAAGCTATTGCAGTTAACTCTAAGGCATAATAATTTCCACTTTCTTCTGAAAAAGGAGCATATTCAAGCTGTCATCATATGCTAAGGACCATTTCCCTAAAAATTGGGGTAATGTTGTGTTGTCTATCTGTAATTATGCTGCTTCTATAAAACATTTCTCCAGAGTTCCAGGAGTAGTATTCCATCTGGAAAACAAGTCATTTCAAATTCAGTATTTCTTCTAATTATTATGGTATAGGCCTTCTAGATATAATTTTAGAGATTCCAAAAAGCATTTTGCTAATGATAAATTAACTATGAATGTTTTTGTTCATTATGTGTTACTGAATCATGCCATCTCTGTCTTTTATAATTACATGGAGAAATACATTACAATACATAAAAATAATACATAAAATACATAAAAATAAAGATGTATATAATAATAAATGAGAGCATGACTACTTATTTTACAGAAATGAGATACACAAAACTTTAGTTTATATAAGGGGTTAGTAAACTATCATCTGAAGACCACCTATTTCTGTAAATAAAACTTTACTGGAACACAATCATGCCCACTCATTTACATTTTGTCTATAGCTGCTGTCCTGATACAAGGGTAGAGTTGAGTAGTTACAACAAAGACCATATGGTCTGCAAAGCTTAAAATATTTACTATCTGGAACTTTACACAAAAAGTTTGCCAATGCCTGGCTTAGATTTTCAAAGAGGAGCGTTTTCAACAGTAGGCATCTCTGATGTATTAAGGGATTTTCTTGATAAAACTTCAGCTTACTTGTGACTTTTTGGGAGTGTGTCTATTACTTATATTTATAAATATATTTAACCTTACAATGACTTTAAAAGGTGTCATTATTTCCTTTAAATGTGAAGATCATTGGCTTATATTCTACTGAATGATGAAAGATGACACATCATTCTTGTTTCCATTCTGCTAGTCTCCCCTCTATGTTAAGGATAGAGTTGATTGTCCATAAGCAGCAATCTGTGCTCCTATTAAGCAGCAACTTGTGTCTATATTTCCTATCAATGGATCGGGGAGAGAAGAGTAGGAGAAAAGAATAAATTGGCCTTTGGTTTTTAATACCTGTTTGTCAATATCCACAAATTTCTTGTCCCTGATCTTTATGAAGAAAAGATACACTGCACTGATGTGTTCCTCTATCTTGTCTGCTCCTGTCCTCAGGCTGCTAGATAGTGTTGAAGAAAATGCTCACATCAATGCAGATTGGAAGCACCAGACATGCATGATCTGTAACTTCTGCTAGGCTTTCCCAGGCATCCTGTCCATGTCTCCAGCCATCTCCACTTCCCATTCCCACAATAGTTATTGTATCAGTTCATCACTATTCTTTCCTTATGGATTACCCTCAACAGATTATCTTTACTTTCTTTTTATCAAACATGGACTTCCTCCATGTCCACCTTTTTCCCTCCACTGTGTACTAAATCTCTATATCCAGACTAATTATCTGCTTTTCTTTCATTTTGAGGTAACACAGAGATCACACTGTCAATAAAACTCATGAGAATCAGAATCTAGAATCCTCTAGAAAGTTTGCTAATAATTTCCAGGGTACAAGCAATCAGCAGGCAGTGATAAAGCAGAAAGACCACCAGCATAGCCCCTGACATCTAGCACCTCATGCCCAAAACACATGTTCTAGTCCTTGTACGTGATCCCATCCCAACCTTTCTTACTAACCACTCCCCCCACCCCCAGTTCAGATGATGCCTTTTCATTTATCAAAATTCAGTTTAGCTGCTACTTCTCTCAGTAATCCTTTCCTGAATCTGTTCTGGGCAGAGATGCTCAACCCATTTGTTTCCATACACTCTGGGGTTTCCATACGCATCGAGGTACTCTTCTTGCTGAATTGTAATTGTTTATCTATCTTCCCTCTCAATGGTAAGCAACTTTTAAGTAGAAACTTTTTTTCCATCTCTCTAGCTATCAGCATGGTGCTTATACCAAATTAGGTGGTTAATAAATGCTTATTGAAGAATGAAATTTTCTGCCCTCTGACACACCATATGTTCCAAAGGGGAAAAGCAACATGGGAAGAAGTTATTTAAATGCCATGTAGCCAGTCAGGGTCTCTCTCTGCTCTACTGCCCCAACTGGAGTGCGGTGTCACAATTATATCTCACTGCAACCTCAAACTTCTGGTTCAAGGGATCCTGTCACTTCCCTCTCCCGTAGCTAGAACTACAGGCACACACCACTGTGCCCAGCTAACTTTTTAGAAAATCTTTTGTAGAAGCTCGGTCTCACTATGTTCCCCAGGATGGTCTTGAATTCCTGGCATCAAGTGATCCTCCTGCCTCAGCCTCCCAAGGCGCTGGGATTACAGGCATGAGCCACCATGCCCAGCTGTAATAAGAGTGTCAATAGATGCAAAAAGCTATAAGAACATCAGAGGGAACCACGAACTCTGTCCCTGGTAGTCAAGGAGAATTTCACAAAGGCAGAGAAGAAATAAAACTGCATTTTGAAAGATAGACTAGATTTCTGCCAGGCAGAGCAGAGGGGGAAGGATGTGTGGGGCACATCTAAAATCATGATTATCATTCTACAAAACTCAAATATAACAATGAAAATTAGGTACGTCATGTGATAAATTATTCAAGTGTTATGCTTTTGTTTAGTTATAGAAAGCATCTGGTATTTCAGTATTTACAAAGGAAGTGAATTTAGCCTACCATTTGTATTATTAGATGATGAAAGTATTTTTAAAATCAGTGCATAGCTTGGAGACAGATTTTTTTGGTGGATCATTATGCAATGATGATTATTACAGATGTACTGTGAATTATTGATTTAGCGAGCAATTGAGTTTTAAAATTGCTAAAACTAAATTTATGAGCATTTTATTTGTGCTTCTGAGTACACAAGCCAGTTATTTATGTTTGGAGAAAAAACAGTTATTGCTATTAATCAAATGTTCAAATAACAAGTGGAAGTTTTCTGTCAATTCCCCTAAAGTTCATGATGACCTCAGAACCTCAAGGTAAAATTTTCACTTTGAAACAGGATTGGAAAGATAGTTCTATTAAAAATAAATAAATAAATAAATAAATGACACAGAAACCAGTGTTAACAGTAAGTATACTATAAGGCAGCTGATACACATATGAAAATTTTTCACAGTTATATGTAGTGAATTGTAATTTGCAACAGGAACCTCATTTCTCACTAATTGCTGATGTTAATATTGTGATTTAATACTGATTTAATACCAAGTTTGGAGAATGAATGGGTTGGGAGAAGGCATATCAAATACCTGGAGATTACAAAAGTTTCCTGTGTTCTAAGCATTTACTCAGACAATTGTTTACAGGGTTTTGGATCTCCAGAGGAAAACAGCATGGGACCCACAAGGACATTTGCATAATAGAGATCAGGCCATACACACAAAAAATTCTACCTTCCACATTCCTGGGAGAAACTGAAGAGACAAAGATATGCAATGGAAATAGGCAGTCTGTGGGCCAGCCGGGAGGCGGCAGAGGTCGTCGCGGGGAGGCGGGGCGGAGGCAGCATGGCAGCCTCCTTGCGGCTCCGAGGGGCCGCCTCCGGCCTCCGGTACTGGAGCCGCCGGCTGCAGCCGCCAGCCGCCAGCCTTGCAGCGGTGTGTTCTAGGTCAATGGCTTCTAAGACTCCAGTTGGATTTATTGGATTGGGCAACATGGGAAATCCAATGGCAAAAAATCTCATGAAACATGGCTATCCGCTTATTGTTTATGATGTGTTCCCTGAGGCATGCAAAGAGTTTGAAGATGCGGGTGAACAGCAGATGTAGCTGAAAAAGCTGACAGAATTATTACAATGCTGCCCACCAGTATCAATGCAATAGAAGCTTATTCTGGAGAAAATGGAATTCTAAAAAAAGTGAAGAAAGGCTCATTATTAATAGATTCCAGTACTATTGATCCTGCAGTTTCAAAAGAATTGGCCAAAGAAGTTGAGAAAATGGGAGCAGTTTTCATGGATGCCCCTGTTTCCGGTGGTGTAGGAGCAGCTCGGTTGGGGAACCTCACATTTATGGTGGGAGGAGTCGAAAATGAATTTGCTGCTGCCCAAGAGTTGCTGGGATGCATGGGCTCCAGCGTGGTATATTGTGGAGCTGTTGGGACTGGGCAGGCTGCAAAGATCTGCAACAACATGCTGTTGGCTATTAGTATGATTGGAACTGCTGAAGCTATGAATCTTGGAATCAGGTTAGGGCTTGACCCAAAACTATTGGCAAAAATCCTAAATATGAGCTCAGGACGGTGTTGGTCAAGTGATACTTATAATCCTGTACCCGGAGTGATGGAGGGAGTTCCCTCAGCTAATAATTATCAGGGTGGATTTGGAACAACACTCATGGCTAAGGATCTGGGATTGGCACAAGACTCTGCTACCAGCACAAAGAGTCCAATCCTTCTCGGCAGTCTGGCCCATCAGCTCTACAGGACGATGTGTGCAAAGGGCTACTCAAAGAAAGACTTCTCATCTGTGTTCCAGTTTCTATGAGAAGAGGAGACCTTTTGAGTGTGCCCTTGGGCCACGGACACTGTTGGGAACCAAACTCTGTCTTGGCGCCTCCTTCTAGCTCACTCCGCAAGTAAATGGATTTAATCAAAGGTCACCTGTCTGCTTTTGATTGTTTAGGTCACACTAGTCCCTAGGATTTTTCACCCATTTTTAACTGCTTATTCTTTCTGTCTTTTTAGCAAATGTATATTATCTGAAAAAATTTTTCCTACATTCACTGATGGTCTCTGCTAACTAGCTGAGTTGACCTTAACTTTAAAAAGTTTGATCCCTGAGCATCTTCACTTAAATCGTTGGATACTTCAATCAGGATATTATTTACCTTACAAATAAACCAAATATTTTGTCAACAGGATGAAACCCATCTTAAAGGAAAGAAAAGAATCGGTGTGAGGAGAAGAGAAATATAGTGAATTAACCTGTGTCCCTCAGGAAGTTTGTCCTGTTAACCAAGTGGTTACGGCATTGCTGAGGTTACTGCTTTATTTTCTAGGGAGTTGATAAAGCAAGAGAACCTGTTGCTGCATGTTTATAATGTGGACTCAGTTATGGTGTCTTAGAATATCCCCTACAACTCCCAACACTCAGCAGACTTGTTTTTATATTTTTTGCTTCCTTGTACATTCTTACTACATATTTTTTGACTTCAAAAGAATGACATCTTTAGACCTGTTTCAGAGCCAATGATGATATTTGCTTTAGATAATTATTACATTATTCTAAATATAACCATATTATTTTGAATTGAAATAAATTTCTATGCTGATAAAAAAAAAAAAAAAAAAAGATATGCAATGGAAATAGTGTAGAAGGAACATAGAAGGAACCACTGGAACAGTGATTCTCAATCTGTGGTGATTCTGCCCACCTCCAACCCCCTGCAGGGGATATTTGCCAATGTCTGGAGGCATTTTTAATTGTCGCAAAGGAATATTGCCACTGGCATGTAGTGGGTAGTGGCCAGGGTTGCTATTAAACATCCTACAATACACAGGACATTCTCCACAACAAAGAATTATCCAGGCGACAATGTCAATAGTGTCAAGGTTAAGAAACTGTGCTAGACCATTACTGACTGATTTTTTTAATGTGAAGAAACAAAGGAAATATGAGTAAGAAATGAATTGGTATTCCCTCTTGGATTATAAATGTAAAACATGATTTTAGAAGGTATGCAAAATGAAAAATTTATTTGGCATATGCCAATCAATATAAAGAAAAATAAAAATCTCTTGTAATTCTGCCATTCAGAAGAAAGCACTATTAAATTTTTAAATTTATTTCTAGTAATCTTTGTGTAAATAAGTTGGAAAGACGCTATTAATCACATGGAAAACTTGCTGCGTTGGAAGAGGGGATACTACCAGCATAAACTGGTAGAAATAATGTGAGAGAACTTAGTAAATTTAAAGAAGAAATGTATAGGTTAATGGAGAACTTCTCAAGAAACAAACAGAGAGAGGAGTCCAAGAACATATACTGAATGAATTAAGTGTCTGTAGTAACTAAAACATGTATGCCCTATTTCCTATGGTTCTAGGTCAGAGGCTAGTATCTTATAACAACGTTCAATCAGAAAATAAATACAAATGAAAAACTCACAAACAAAATAAATGATAGAAGTAGACAATACCTTGGCTCACAGGGAGGAGTCTATGTGCTACAGTCAGAGTAAGATTTTGCATCATGTATAAATTGGTTAAATTAGAACTGCACGAAAGGGAATTTTTGGATTCCCTTTTAGGCATTTTTTTCTCCCAGTGGTTTATATCAACCCATGCCAACAACCCTAGCAATTAAAAATTCACATATTTTTTTTTCTGTTCTCTATTTACTGCCATTTTTGCTCAGAAGACTTTGTACTAGGACATGGCAGGATGTTTTTCCTTGATGGTTGATGTCAAGTGGTTCAGAATTAGAACACTTGTCATAGTCACTACAACAGATCCTTCCAATTGTCCAAATAAATGAGAGGAGAATTAGGAATAGTGCAAGGGGTTAACAACATACACTGTGTGTGAATATACATGGGTTACAATTACATCATTTAAAAACTTGGGCTCATAGATCATAGAGATTTGGTAATCTATTTTTCATTTGGTGTATGTCATGAGTATTTTCTCATTTCATTAGTTTTCTAGACATCATGTTGTCTTGTATACGCAGAATTCATCACATGGCTATACCATTATTTACTTAACTAATCCTTATTGTTGAACATATAAGCTGCTTATAACTTTTCTCTACTGTGAAATACCTCATACCAAACATCATTATACAACAGATTTTTTAAATAAAATATATTTAGAAATAAATGTTGGGTGGACAAGCAATATATTGGACTCTTTTTGTCATTAACAACTTTATTGAGGTATAACTTATGTATCGTAAAATTCACCCACTTAAAATATATAATTCAATGATTCTTAGTGTAATTATGGAGCTATGCAACCATCACTACCATCTAATTTTAGAATATTTCCAGCACTCCAAAAAAAATTCTTGTACCCATTTACTGTCATTCCCCTTCCCTAAGCAAATATTCATTTACTTTCTGTCTCTACAGATTTGCCTTTTTTGGATATTTCATATAAATGGAATTATAGAGTATGTGTTCTTTTGTGTCTAGCTTCTTTTATTAGGTTATTAAGTATTAAATGTCTGATTTCCTTAAGTACTAAGCTTGACAGTTGATATCTCTGACATTTCACTTCGACATTTCTTGTTTTATTGTCATTGTGAAGGTACATCCTAGGTCTTTCAAACACATGGTTTGGCTTGTGATTATCTTTCAAATTTGTTGGTTTTTTGTAAGCAATATTTGTGAAACCACAGACAAGTCAAAAACTTGTATTATTTTAGAATGTGAGTTCCGTCATGGAACCAATGCAGAGTAGACAGCTCAAAATATCAACGAAGTATTTAGGAAGAATGTGACTAATGAACACATAGTATGTCAATGGTTTGAGAAGTTCTGTTCTGGTGATTTTAATCTTGAAAACGAGCCACATGGGCAACTTGAGCCCAAGGTGGATAATGATGAAGTGGAAGCTATAGTGGAAGGAAATTGATCTCAACCTATGCGTGAATTAGCAGCAAGGTTTGACATTACTACTTCAACAATATTGGACCATTTGAAACAAATCAATAAGTAAAGAAGCTGGATAGCTGGGTACTGCATTAATTAAATGAGCATGAGAAGAGAAACTGCCTTGAAACTTGCCTTTTTTTGGTGTCACAACCTAAAAGTGAACCATTTCTACACCATATTGTTGCATGTGATGAAAAATGGATTCTTTTTGACAATCATAAATGTCATATGTGATGAAATATGGATTCTTTTTTACAATCACAAGGGTTCAGCACAATGGTTGGATAAAGATGAAGTATCAAAACACAATCCAAAACTGAATATTCATCAAAAACAGCTAATGGTGTCTGGTCTGGTTTTATCCACTACAGCATCATAAAACCTGGTCAGTTGATTACAGAGGATGTCTACTACAATGAATTGGATGAAATGATGAGAATATTTGTGATTAGGCAGCCGAGACTGGTCATTAGAGACAGGCTGATCCTCTTGCAAGACAATGCTCGACCATATGTCACACAAACAATACTGTTCAAACTACAGAGACTGAACTTGGAAACTCTCTGTCATCCACCATATTCCCCATACCTTGCACCAACTGACTAGCACTTCTTCCAGGTTTTGGACCACTTCTTGCAAGTAAAAATATTCAATTCTCAGCAAACTGTGGAAAATGCCTTTTGCAATTTCATCGCCACTCGCTCTCTAGGCTTCTTCGCTATTGGCATAAGCATGCTACCATTAAGATGGCAAAACTGAGTGGATAGTTTAGGCGCATACTTTGATAAATTGTACTGCTTCTTGTCTGTGATACAATAAACTAAACTTTTGATTTGAAATCGGACATTTCATATTTAATGACCTAAATACTAAGGATAATGCATCTGAGATTTATCCACGTTGTAACATGCATCAGTGCTTCATTCCACATTGGAATTTTAAGACTTCTAATTACTTATCATGAGCATGCACACTTCGGATCATTTGACTAAGAAATTTCTGATGTGTTTCATTATCCACCATGCAGGGTTGATGGCAGGTCTTGGCTGAGTGCCCACTTTCCTCTTACACACCAGGATGTGCAGTTAGTGACCTTTATTTTAATATCTGATGCAGTTTAGGGCCTAAGAATTTCTCTGTTCTTCTCAATTGGAATAGACACAATTTCCTTTTGCATTCCTTTTTTTTCTAAATGAGTTTTTCAGTCTTAAGATGGTCTTATTAGGTCTGATAATGATTAATCAAAAGACAAAATATGTTTGTTGACTTGCCATTTTAACCTAGTGACACTTAACTGGTGTTTGGCCATGGATTTGATTTTCCAGGATAAGACAGGGAGAGACATATGGATAAGAATAACACATGGAGGACACTTTTTGCTTTTAAAGAAGTCGTCTTTTAAAAAGCCATCCATCAGGGGCACTTAAATGTAAACTTCTTGGAGGACAGTTAACTAAAACCTCATAAACAAAAGTAGGGAAATAGTAGGATGGCCCAGCATGTATTCTAAGATATCTGAGAGGAGGGGATGGTTTGGGGAAATATTATTAAGTGTCAAATGTTTCCAAAAAACCCCAAGAATACAGCTAAGGCAGAGTGAGGTAGGCAAAATAATGGCCCCCACCAAAGGTGAGCACATACTGATCCAAAACAAACTTGACGGATGTGATTAAATTCAGGATCTCGTGATGGGGAGATTATCCTGGATTATACTGGTAAGACCCATGTAATCACAAAGGTCCTTATAAGGGAAAGAGGGAGATAGGAGAATAAGAGAAGGAGATGTGGCAATGGAAGCAGACATTAGACATCAGAACCACGCACTGCTGTGGGCCACGGAGTGCAGGAGAACTCTTGGACTGGAAGCTGGAAACGGCAAGGAAATGGATTATCTCTTAGAGCCTCAAGAAACATGGGCCTGCTGGCACCTTGATTTTAGCCAAATGCAAAATGTATTTCTAACCTTTAGATTTCTAACCTTCAGAACTATAACAGAATATGTTTCTGTTGTTTTAAGCCACTAAGTTTTTGGTAATTTGTTACAATAGCAATAGGAAATTAGTACACAGAGGCTTACAACAAGGGGAGAGGAAGAGGTGTTTGGCATACCTTCAGTAAGGAAACTTGAGGGAGCAGAGCAATACTGGACTCAGCCAGCTTCCAAAAGAGATCCTGGGACTGTCCTCTTGCAGAAGCACCCGGGCCTGGGCCTGGCTAGTCCTTGAAAATCTCTCAAATTCATGCATCCCATCTCTCTCTGTTCTCCCTTATCCAATACCCAAATTATTCCAAAATGGCTAATTCCAGTTTACCTTCACGGTAGAGCTTGCCTAAAATATAATTTAACTGTTCCTCTGTCCCATAAGTCTGTTTGTACTTTACCTTTTCATATGTGATTGAAATTGATATTATCAGGCAGATCTAGTTTTGCAAATTGCCTTTACTACTTTCCAGCTCTGTCATGGTAAGCAACTGACATAACATATTTAAACTTTAGTGCCTTGATCTGAAAAATGAGGAAATATTAGCATCCACGTCATGGAGTTGCTAAGGAGATCAAATGAAGCACAATACTGGTTTTTAGACAGACATAAAAAACCGTAGCCTTTATTGTTATCACCATTGTCACCATCATCATCATTGGAAATCACTTCATTAGCGAAGCATGGTGGCTGGTGCCTGTAGTCCAAGCCACTCTGGAGGCTGAGGCAGGAAGATCACTTGAGCCCAGGAGTTGGAGGCAGCAGTGAGCTGTGATCATGCCACTGCATTCCAGCCTGGGAGACAGCACAAAACCCCATTTGCTAAAAAAAAAAAAAAAAAAAAAAAAAAAAAAAAATTACTTAGTAACTGACACACAGTAAATGCTATACATATTTGTGAAATAAATAAGAACAAATTAGAAATCAGGTGGAGCCTGGATAATGGTGACCCTGAAGATAAACTCCATGGACTTCACAGACCTGCTTACCTACCATTGGCTCCATTTATTTGCAGATTTGCTGTGACAAATAAAAGCCACACACAAAGGTATTTCATCCTGCTGAGCTGTGCAATGATTTACTTTACCAGCTTTAAATGAAGTGTGATTATTTTAAATATACTTCTAGAGCTTACTTAATATAATTAACAATAATCTGATGTTTTTCCCTTACTGTAGGATTATATAGTTATAATTACAGGAAAATTTTAAGAAAAAATAAGTTTGCACCATGAACACAAAATTATGTCTGTGAATCACTTTCTTTCCCCACATTTCCCTTCTTTGTCCCATATTACTTTCATTTATTTCTTACAACACATACTCTTACATAATATATTGAGACTTTCTTTAACTCATTTGATACAGCAGTATGTATCTCAAATGGGAAGTATGCAATAGAAAATAGTTTTTACACAATGACTACCTACAAAGAAGAAGAACAATGTCAATACCTTTTCCAGAGTAAATGTATTGCTTTAATCACTTGAGTTGATAAAAAGAACCAGTGTCTGCTTCCTTAGAAAAGTTCATAATGTATTCATCATGTTTGATTATCTGCATGGCACTCTCACACTTCTTCAGATTGCCATCAATCATCATCTTATCAGGAGGACTTATTACCCAACAACCCTTTTATTTAACATTGAACTTACTACTCTTTCCTTTTCAACATTCGTTCTTTCTGCTCTTCATAGTATGTTTCTCAGACACACAATCTCTGACACATTATATATGCATATATATGTGTATCTTATTTATTTACTTCCTATCTCATCTGTCTACATATATAATTCATAAGGACATGTTTTTCGCATACTTTGTTTACTTCTGTGTCACCAGCTCTTATAGCAGTGCCAGGCAAATTGCAGGCATTCAGCAAATATTTATTGAGTTAATTAATGAGTGGTGCATTGTGTCTTGCTTGTCCAGTTCTGCAGTCCCAACAGATTGAAGTAAAACTGCAAAATAGTCAAAATCTCATTCAATGCACTTAGTGCAATTTGTGCAAAGGTATAAAAGATAGCTGCTGTTAGGACATGCTCCTTGTCCTCGCAGAAATGTTTACAAATTGCTAGGCTGCAATCAGAGAATTGAAAGATGATTATTGCTGGGCCCCAGAAGCTCAGGTGAAAGAGAATATGAACTGAATCAGATTTATATAAGCCATTCCGTATCCCCTTCCTTTGCCAGATCTATATCTGTAGCAAATCTGTACCGATGCTCTACTTGGCAGATGGGGGTGAGGCTCAGGTGACATTGCAGTCAGGCAGGTAGACCAGACCTTTCTTCATAGGGGTCCCCTATTCAGCTCATCTGATGAGGAGCTCGTTCACCACCACTGCATGGAAATGGACTCATGACAACTTACTTAATTTTGAAGTGGTTTGAGAAGTGGTACCTACTATAGCAGAGCTGTGGACCTGAACTATCAGAACACAAAACACCTTTAGGCTCTTCTACAACCTAAATGAAAATATAATATATCTAATGATGTATGGTGCCCTGGCTTCAATTCTAAGCCATGATACATCTATTTTAGAAAGATTTCCCTCCCAAGAGTAGAGCCCTCTTCTGCTTCTTATCCAAATACCCTGGATTGAGAATTAACGAGGCATTATTTCCTAATAAGAGCTTAAACTCTTAAAGTGACCTTTTACTCTTTCAACTATGATTGTAAAAGAAATCCATCCACGCTAGTTTAACTATTTTCTTTTTTTCTGTCACATAAAATGAAGTTTAGAGATAGCTTTACAATGTTATCAAGAACGTGCCTCTTTCTACCTCCCCCAGTATATGACCTCTTTTCTCTTGTTTACAAGAAGGTTGCTATAACTCTAGGCATCATGTCTATGTCCCTTCCAGATATTAAGGGAAAGATGAAGGGAAAAGACAAAAGGAAGATGCTAGCAGAGACTGACTCATTTTATCAAGTAAGCAACAGATTCCCCATTTAACTGCTGCTTATATCTCATTGGATAGAACTGTGCTACATGGCGTTCCTACAGGTAGAGGAATATGAGAAGTATTTCTAACTGAAGCATTGTGACCCTCAACAGAATGGGAGTTTTCAGCTCACAAGGAAAAAAAAAGGGAGAGTCGATATTAGGTAAGTTAAAAAGTAGTATGCCACAAACTCTTACCTTTCCCTAACCTCTGCACCCTCTTGCCTTTTCTTTCTCGTGTTCACCTCTCTCCACAGTCCCACTGTGCCATCCTTATTCATATCCTTGTCATCTCATGCATGTATAAAACATAAGGCACTGGCCACATACGTGATTCTTCCTCTTCTATTCATGCTGATATCCCCACATCCTTCTCCCTAAGGGACCACTCTGTATCTTTCACCCAGAAGCCTTCACTTATAAAACAAAGCCCTTAGTCCTTCCTCTTATATTCAAGGCTCTCAAACCCAGTCCCAACTTTTCTTAACCTCAAGTAGGCTAAATAATGCAAGCTCAGTCCAGAAGCCAGGCATCAATACTTGTTTTTCCCAAATACACAATGGGTTTTCCACTCTGAAAGAATGGATGTTTATGCTCCTCTTGCTGAGGGCGAAGTACCTACCTAAATTATTTGAAATTCTTCTGCATGGAAGATCTTTCTCCTTCATTTATTGACTATTCAATCAATCATTTATTTATATCAGTATGGCCTCAAGAACTATTCTATACCTTGGGTGTTATTAATCGTATAATGGACTGAACACTTGTGTCTCCTCAAAGTTCATCTGTGGAAGCCATAGTGCCCAACGTGTGGTGTTTGGAGGTGGGACCTTTGAGAGGTAATTAAGTTTAGATGAAGTCGTGACAGTAGGGTCTTCAAGACAGGATTAGTGCCCTCACCAGCATCAGAAGAGGAAGAGAGACCAGAGTTTACTCTCCCTCTCCACTAAGCAAAGACACAGTGAGAAAGCAGCTGTCTGCAAACCAGGAGGAGAGACCTTACCACATTGATTATTCGTACTCCTCATCTTATTTATCTAATAATAACTTATTACTATAAGTTATCATTCCAACAGTGAGAAACCTGATTCTCACATTCTGCCATCCAAGTACTTAATTGCTGAATTCCAGTATACATGTGTAGCAGTATGAGGATTATTAACCTATACCCCCGTGGGAAATAACTTTATCAACTAGAGATGATGACATTGAGTCTTACATACTGGACTCATTTTGAAAGTCACTTACACTAGCACCTTTTACTCCACTGTCTTCAGTGAAGTTGTCTCACACATTTGTAATATGGTTAGAGTCCCTTATTACAATCTACATTTCTTCCTAGCAACTTCCCTCACGCTCCTAAATACTTTTTTTAATTAGCACATATTAGCAGCTATATAGATTGTAACAAATATATCGGCTCATTTCACTACCATTACAGAACCATATGGAATAGTTTCACTACACAAAAAATTTCCCTGTGCTTTTCCTCTTTAATACTCCCCCTTCCCACTGGCAATCACTGATCTTTTACTGTCTCTATAGTTTCACCTTTTATAGAATGTCATAATTATAATCATATATTAATAATATGCAGCCTTTTCAGACTGGCTTTTTTAACTTAGTCATAATCTGCATTTAAAGTCCATGCATGTCTTTTTGTGGCTTGATGTCTCACATCATTTTATTGCTGAACAGTATTCCATTGTACTGCAATTTAATTATCCATTCACTTATTTAGGATATTTTGGCAGTTTCCACTTATTGGTGAATATGAATAAGCCTGCTATAAACATTCACATGCAGATTTTTGTGTGGACACAAGTTTTCACCTGAATTGGGTAAACACCTAGAAGAACAACTGCTAGATTATACAATAGAACTATATTTCACTTTGTAAGAAACTGTCAGAACTGTCTTCCAAAGTGGCTACACCATTTTGCATTTTCACCAGAAATGAAATGAGAATTCCTATTGCTTTGCATCTTTGCCAGAATTTTCAGATGTTTTGGATTTTAGTTTCCTTAATAGTTGTGTAGTGTAGCTCATTGTTGTTTTAATTTACAATTCTCTAATGATAAATTGTGTTTGTCATATGCTTTTTTGTCATCTGTATATCTTCTGTAGTGAGGTGCCTTTTCAAATATTTTGTCCATTTTTTGAGTTGTTTATTTTCTTAGTATTCAGTTTTAAGCATTCTTTGCATGTTTTGGATATAAATCCAATATGATTGCATATGTGTTTTGCAAATATTTGGATACAAGTCTAATACAATCAGATATGTATATTTGCAGATATTTTCTCCAGGTCTGTGGTGTATCTTTTCAATCTCTCAGCAGTGTTTTGTTTACAAAGAAAAAGGTTTTAATTTAAAAAACATCAATTTTTTTTTCTTTTATCAATCATACTTTTAGTGCTATCCAAAAACTCATTATCAAACCCCAAGTCAGTAAAATTTTTTCTTATGTGTTATTCTGGAAGTTTTATAGTTTTGTATTATACACTTAGAGTTATGATTGACTTTGAGTTAATATCTGTGAAAAGTGTAAGGTTGATGTCTAGATTAATTTTTCTTTTTACTATGAATGCCTGGTTGTTCACAGCTCTTTGTTTAAAGGACTATTCTTTCTCCATGGAATTGTCTTTGCTCCTTTGTAAAAGATTAGTTTATTGTAGTTGTGTGGATCTGTTTCTGGCCTCCATATTCTGTTCCTTTGGTCTATACATTTCTATGCATTTCCAATACCATGCTGCCTTGATTACTGGAGCTTTGTAGTATATATGAAGTCAGGGCGAGTCATGTCAGTCCTCTGACTTTGTTCTTCTTTTCAGTATTGTTTTGGCTATTTTAGGCTTTATGCCCTTCCATGTAAACTTTCAAATTAGTTTGTAAGTAACTAAAAAATAGCTTGTGGGATACTGATTGAAAGAGTTAAAAATAGAACAGAACTGAGAACCTAGATATAAAACCACCCTCATATGGCCAATCTGATCTTTGACAAATCAGACAAAAACATACACTAGGTAAAAGAACCTTTATTCAATAAATGAGGCTGGGAAAATTGGATAGCCACATGTAGAAGAATGAAACAGGATCTGGACCTCTCACTTCTCACAAAAATCAACTCACAATGTGTAACAGATTTAAACCTAAGGCATGAAACTATAAGAATTCTAAAAGAAAATGTTGGAAAAACTCTTATAGACATCAGTTTAGGGAAAGAATTTATGAAGAAGACCCCAAAGGCAGTCACAGCAACAACAAAAATAAATAAGTGGGACCTAATCAAATTAAAAAGTTTCTGCACAGCCAATAAAACTATCATGAGAGCAAATAGACAACCTACAGAATGGTAGAAAATATTCACATGCTGCACATCTGATAAAAGGCTGATAACTAGAACCTATATAGAACTCAGGAAAATCAGCAAGAAAAAAATCAAACAACCCTATCAGAAAGTGGGCATAGGACATGAACAGAAACTTTTCAAAAAAAGACAGACTAATGGCCAACAAACATGAAAAAATGCTCAACATTTCTAATCATTAGGGATATGCAAATCAAAACCACAATGAGAAATCACTTAACTCCAGTGAGAATGGCTTTTATCAAAAATTCCCAAAACAACAAATGTTGGTTGGCATGGATGCAGAGATATAGGAACACTCATACACTGCTGGTGGGACTATAAACTAGTATAACCTCTATGGAAAGTAATATGGAGAGACCTCAAAGAGCTAAAAGTAGAACTACCATTTGATCTAACAATCCTATTCCTGGGCATCTACCCAAAGTAGAAAAAGACATTCTATAAAAAAGACATCTGCACTAGAATGTTTATAGCAGCACAATTCACAATTGCAAAGATGTGGAAACAACTCAAGGGTCCATCAATACATGAACAGATTAATACAATTGGTGTTTATATATGCCATGGAGTACTATTCAGCCACAAAAAGCAATGGTGATCTAGCACCTCTTCTATTATCCAGGATAGATTAGAGCCCTACTAAGTGAAGTATCACAAGAATGGAAAAACAAGCACCATGTGAACTCCCCATCAAACGGTACTAATTGATCAACACTTATGTGCTCATATGGTAGTAACATTCATCAGGTGTTGGGCAGGTGGGAGGTGGGAGAAAGGGATATGTATATTCACACCTAATGGGTGCAGTGCACACTGTCTGAGGGATGGACACACTTGTAGCTCTGACTCAGGTGGGACAAAGGCAATACATGTAATCTAAATATTTGTACACCTGTAATGTTCTAAAACACACACACACACACACACATATATATATATACATATATATAAAATAAAATTGGGAAGAATTTACATCATAATATTGAATCTTTCTACCAATGAATATGGAATATCTGTTTATTTAGATCTCATTTTATTTGTTTCTTCTGTGTTTTGTGGTTTTCTGCATACAGATTCTATACATATTGTGTATTTTATATACCTAAACATTTCTCTTTTTTGGGTGCTATTATAATGGTTTTTAAATTTTTTTAATTTCAATTGTTTATTGCTGGTATATAGGAAAGCAATGGGTTCTACAAACCTACATGATCACTAGTTGATTCTAGAGAGATTTTTTTGGTGTGTTCTTTGACATTCTCTACATAATCATGTCATCTGTGAACAAAGACTGGTTTATTTCTTATTCCCAGGCTGTATATGTTAATAGTTTTTTAAGTATTCTGAGATGAGAACATATTATTTTATATTCTAGACTTATTTTACTAGCTATGACTTCCAGTGTCATTTAGGACAGAAGTAGTAAGATGGAACATCCTTGCCTTCTTCCTGATCTTAGGGAGAAGGAAACCATCAGGCTTCTCATCATTAATTATGACATTAGCTATTTTTTTGGTAGATGTGCTTCATCAAATTGAGGAAATTTTCCTGTATTGATAGTTTGCTGAGAGTTTTTGTCATGACACTTTTTTAAAGTCCAACTTATTAATATTTCTTTCATGAATCATCTTTAAAGTCTAAATGCCAAAAGCATGTAAAATGCTTTTATTACATTAATTGATGTGTTCATGTTATTTTTCTTCTTTACCCTGTTGATATGGTAGATATCATTATCTGATATCTGAATATTGATTCAGCTTACCTGGAATAAATCCAACTAGGTATAATTATTATTGTTCATTACGGGATTTGATTTGCTACCGTTTTTCTGAGGATTTTTGCATCTGTGATCATAAGAGATAATGGTCTGTAGTTTTCTTTTCTTATAATGTCTTTACCTAGTGTTGGTATTAGGGTAATGCTGGCTTCATTGAGTAAGTTAAAAAGTATTCCTTTTGACTTTATTTTTTAGAATAGATTGTGAAGAATTGATATCCTCTCCTCCTTAAGTTTTGGGTAGAAATCACCAATGAAGCCATTTGGGCCTGGTGCTTTCTTTTCTGAAAGAAAAGAAACTATTTATTCAACTTATTGACTAGATATAGGCATATTCATATTATCCATTCGTCCTTGTGTAAGTTTTGGCAGTTTATGACTTTCAAGTAAAACATCCATTTCATTTAAGTTATCAAATTTGTGAGCATAAAGTTGTTTATGTTTATTCATTATCCTTTTAATGTTCATGGGCTCAGCAGCGATTACTACTCTAGGAATCTCTGTCTCCCCTTCTCTGTCTCTCTCTCACTCTCTGTCTGTCTTTATCTCCCTCTGTTTTATTTCTGAATAGCTGGATAGCAGTTTATCCATTTTATTTATCTTTTCAAAGAACCAGTTTAGGGGCTCATTGATTTTTCTCTACTATTTTGTATTTCATTGATTTTTTTTCTCCAATTTTTATTTATCTTGTTCTGTTTGCCTTAAGCTTAAATATCTCTTCTTCTTGTAGTTTCATAAAATGGAAACTTAGATTATTGATTTTAGGTCTTTATTCTTTTTGAATATATGCATTAAATGCTATAAATTTTCCTCTATGCACTTTTTTGCTCCATCCTACAATTTCTAATATGTTGTATTTTCAGTTTCATTTGGTTAAAAATATTTCTTAATTTTTCTTCTGACTTCTTAGATCCATCTTTTATTGGAAATGTGTCATTCAATCTCTAAATATCTTGATATTTTCCACCTGTCTGTTATTGATTTCTTATTCAATTCCATAATTATCTGAAAACATTCTTTGTATAATTTCTACTCACTTAAATTTGTTACAGTGTGTTTTATGCAAAGAATGTAGCTCATCTCAGTCTACATTCTACATCAGCTTGAGAATAATTTGTATTCTGCTGTTGTTGAAAGGAATAGTCTATAAATGCCAATTTGATCAAGCTGATTGATAGTGCTGTTAAGGTCAACCATATCCTTACTGACATTCTGCCTACTAGATCTATCAATTACTGAAGAAAAGGTGTTGAAGCCTCCAGATGTACTAGTGGATTGGTCCATTTCTCCTTGAAATTCTATCAATTTTTTCTCTTGTATTTTGAGGCACCGTTGTTAGTTTCATACATGCTAAGAAATGTTATGTCTTCTTGGATAATTGACCCCTTTATCATTATGTAATGCTCCTCTTTTTCCCTGATAATTTTTCTTATTCTGAAATATACTCTGCTTGGAAACTGACATAATTTCTCTAGCTTTCTTTTGATTAATATTAGCATTATATGTCTTTTTTAATCCCTTTACTGTTTTTAATCAATAGGTAAAAGTGCATATATTTATCATATACAATATGATGTGTGAAGTATATAGACATCATGGAATAGTTAAGTCTAGTTAATTAACAAATGCATTACCTCACATACTTATTTGTGTGGTGAGAGCACTTAACATTCTATATCTTTGCATTTTTCAAGAATACAATATATCATCATTAATTATAGTCACTATGCTGTACAGTGGAATTCTTGAACTTACCTCACCCCAACTGAGATTTTGACCAACACCTCCTCATCCTCCCTCTAACCATCCCAGACTCTGGTAACCACCATACTACTCTTTACTTCTATGAAATCACCTTTTTTAGAGTCCACGTATGAGTGAGATCATGTGGCATTTATCTTTTTCTCCCTGGCTTATTTCACGTAACATAATGTCCACCAGGATCATCCATGTTGTCACAAATGACAAAATTTCTTTTATGGCTGAATCATGTTCCATTGTGTATATGTACCACATTTTCTTTATCCATTCATTCATTGATAGACACTCAGGTTGAGTCCATCTCTTTTGGCTCTTGTGAATAGTGCTGCAATAAATATGAGTACAGGCATCTCTTTGTCATACTGATTTTATAGCCTATGGATATATATCCAATAGTGGGATCGCTGGATCACATGGTAGTTCCATTTTTAATATCTTGATGACTTTCCATACTGTTTTCCCTAATGACTGCACTAATTTACATTCCTGCCAACAGTTTAAGAGTTTCATTTTCTGTACCTTCTCACCAACACAACACTTGTTATCTTTTAGATATATATATATAAATATATATATATATAATAGCCATATATATATATATGTATATATATATATATATATATATATGTAATAGCCATTCTAACGGGAGTGAGGTAATATCTTATTGTGGTTTTGATTTGCATTTCCCTGATGATTAGTGATGTTCAGCAAATAAGGACAACTAGAAAAATAAAAATAAAAGGTTTTATTTTAACTTCATTTATCCCTTCTCTAATCTTCTTCTATTCATATAGATCCAAGTTTCTGGTTTATATAGTTTTCCTTCTTCTTGAAGAAGTTTTTAAAACAATTCTTGCAGAACTTGTCTATGGCAATGAATTCCCTCCATGTTTGTTTGAGAAAAATCTTCATTTCTCTTCAACTTTTGAAGGATCATTTTGCTGGATGTAGAATTCTAGATGGTTGTCTTTTTTCTTTCAACACTTTAATTATTTCACTCCTTTCTCTTCTAGTTTGCATGTTTTCTGATGAGAATTCTGCTATAATTCTTATCCTTGTTTGTCTTTGGTTTTCTACAGATTCAAATGTGATATAACAAAGTGTTGTTTCTTTGTTATTGTTATTTACTCTGCTTGAAGTTCCCTGAGCCTCCTGGAGCTATGGTTTGATGTATATCATTAGTTTTGGAATATTCTCAGACATTTTTACTTCAAATATTTCTTCTGCTCTGTTCTATCTTTCTTCTCTTCCTAGTATTTATGCATATGTTACAACTTTTGAAATTGCCCCGCAGTTCTTGAATATGCTGATGTTTTTCCATTATTTTTTCTCTTTGCATTTCAGTTTGGGAATTTTCTGTTGACATATCTTCAAATTTACTGGCTCTTTCTGTAGCCTTATCTAGTCTACCAATGAGCTTATCAAAGGCATTTTTCATTTCTGTTACAGTACATATGTCTAGCATTTCCTTTTGATTCTTTCTTAAAGTTTTCATCTCTCCATTTATGCTACACATTTGTTCTTGCATGTTGTCTACTTTTTTACTAGAGCCCTTAATATATTAATCACAGCTATTTTTAATTCCCTGTTAATAATTCCAAAAAAACCCCCCAGAAAAATATGAGTTCTTTTAGATTCATCAGAGAACTGGGGTTGCAGGGCAAATTTACCACCCTGAGATCTGAAGATACAGGTGAACACAGAAAATCACAGCCAAGATCAGCCTATTGGCTGCAGAACTACTGGAGCCAGTAACTGGTAGGAAACTTTAATGGTGACTTTGACAAACCGCTAGAGGCTGAGTGTGCACTAGTGTAAGAATGGGGAACTCCTGGAGGCTGTGGTCTTAGGAGGAGCCCCACACTTCATCAGCTTTACCTCCAAGAGACACATGAGGTTCTCACAGTGAGGAGCCAAGAAAAATCCTCTCATGGTTCTGAAAGGATGAGAGGGAAAATAATCATTTTGAAATATGCCTGAAGCATTCTTCATAACAAAATGCTAGTCTCTAGGGAAAAGACTTCACCATAGGCTTATCCCACCTAGGGAGAAGGGTATTTATCCAGCTCTAGAACCCTTTAGCCTTGCAATCTCCCCTCCATGGGGAGTAGAGAAGCTGGGAAACACTTGTGAAGATCACATCGTCGGGAGACAGGACTAATGAAAGACTGAGTTTAATCACAAGATCATGGAGAACTCCCCTCCCATATAATTTATCACCAAAGAAACAGAGTTCCAATATGACAAAAGTGGACAAAAAAAAAAAAAAGCTGAAAAAGGTACAAGGCACAGACACTATTTAAGGAGTCGTTCCTAGGGAAACCCAAAGAAAAAGGGAAAATAAAAATGAGGATTCTAGAGGAATTTGAAGCCTGGCTAGTACAGCCACAACCAACAGTAAACACAGCCCAACTCCCAGCCACAATTAACACAAAATTGTCATCCAGGCTGAAGTGCAGTGTGTGATCATAACTTACTGTAGCCTCAAACTCCTGGGCTCAAGCAATCCTCCTGCCTCAGCCTCCTGAGTAGCTGGGACTACAGGCATGTGTCACTACACCTGGAAAATTTTTCTTATTTTTTGTAGAGATGGATTCATGCCCAGGCTGGTCTCTAACTCCTGGCCTCAACTGATCCTCCCACCTTGGCATCTCAAAGTGCTGGGATTATAGGCATGAGCCACCATGCCCAGCCGTTTTTCCTCAGTTCTTCTTACCCAATTTATTATGTCTGGCTTTTAATAAGAAATTGTAAAGTGTACAGAAAGGCAAGAAGACACACAATTAGAAGAGACAAAGCCACACTCAGGAATGACACAGATTAAAAATTATATGGGAGGGGAGTTCTCTATGATCTTGTGATTAAAGTCAGTCTTTCATTAGTCCTGTCTCCCGACGATGTGATCTTCACAAGTGTTTCCCAGCTTCTCTACTCCCCATGGAGGGGAGATTGCAAGGCTAAAGGGTTCTAGAGCTGGATAAATACCCTTCTCCCTAGGTGGGATAAGCCTATGGTGAAGTCTTTTCCCTAGAGACTAGCATTTTGTTATGAAGAACGCTTCGGGCATATTTCAAAATGATTATTTTCCCTCTCATCCTTTCAGAACCATGAGAGGATTTTTCTTGGCTCCTCACTGTGAGAACCTCATGTGTCTCCTGGAGGTAAAACTGATGAAGTGTGGGGCTCCTCCTAAGACCACAGCCTCCAGGAGTTCCCCATTCTTACACTAGTGCACACTCAGCCTCTAGCGGTTTGTCAAAGTCACCATTAAAGTTTCCTACCAGTTACTGGCTCCAGTAGTTCTGCAGCCAATAGGCTGATCTTGGCTGTGATTTTCTGTGTTCACCTGTATCTTCAGATCTCAGGGTGGTAAATTTGCCCTGCAACCCCAGTTCTCTGATGAATCTAAAAGAAGTCAAATAGTCATATTTTTCTGGTTGTTTTTTTTTTTTTTTCTGCTTTATTCTTACTGTGAAGATGAGAGAGACAAGTTCCAAGTTCTTTACATGACAAATTGAAACTGGAAGTCCCTATATAGTTTTAGTCTTTTCATGGATTGCCACCATGCATTATCTGGTCAGTGACATCACAGGTTCTCAGTAGGTATTGATCAAATCAAGCCAGGGACTATTGATTATTAAAACGGGTAAAGTGTAAATAACACCATTACCTCTTGCCCCAGTTCCTTCTTTTGAGTAAGAGAGACCAGGACAGCATATTGTTTTCATTTTTGCTGGGTCAGGTCAACTTGGCTTTTGTCAAACTGCTCACATTTACTAACATTTGGTGTTCAACATATTATTCTGCCTTGATTGAGTCCTGTGGAGAAGGACCAAGGAGGAAAGGGAAAAAAATTATCTTTATACCCTCATGGCATTAAAACAATGGTTTCCTTATAGTTCTTAGAAAATGTTTGGAGCACAATAGGGAAGATTTATCTCTTTGTCTGGGAAAAACAGGTCTACCTTATTATTACAAATATATGAAAGGAAAAAACTGTGTTAGTTCCATTCTTGGAAACATTCATATTTGAGTAAATTCTACTCTATTTTTCATTTGCTGAGTCCAAAAACATTACTGAGAAAATGATATTTAGGCTTTTGTAGTCTGGGCATAAAATTGGTTTGAGAATTTTTCTTGATGCGAGTAAATATTCTACAAAATATATTTTTATAATTTAAGTATGAGTTGGCTTGAGGCAATATATTTATCCTAAAAGATATCAAAGGTAATTCTGATATTCTAGTAGTTAAGTTTTACCTTAGAAATTGTGTTATTACTTGTAATTAAAGTTAATAGTTGAAAAATATTCACATTTGAGGGACAGAGTGAGAAGAAAGGGAGGAGGGAGGAAGGAAAGGAAGGAGGGGTCGAGAGACCGAGAGACCCCCTGTGGAAGTAAAAATAAGAGAAGCTCTAATAGTTGGGTTTTGGAAAGCTGCAGATTATAAAGATCCAAAAATGGAAGTTTTCAAAAATAGAAGCCTTAGTCTGGAATATAGGAGAATGCTTATAAGGTCATCAGACACAATGTGCCTGGTGGCTGGAGGCCAATATGTTGGCTGTTGCTTATGACCCAGGGAATAAGTAGAAGTCAAAAGATAATGAGGGGCCCTAGGCTAAGCCAGCCAAGTGGGACTGCTGAAGCAAGGGCAGGATGCCATAGAACAGAAGAACCCATAACTAAATCCAAGTTTGCTTTTGAAAGATTGTTGTCATTCCTTTTCCTGAGTGTGGCCAAGCAGCTTGAGGAGGTTGGTCAACTTCATCTGCCAGACTCATTAAGAAAACTCAAACAATTGGTGCCAAGCCTCATAAATAAAAAAATGGAATCAGTGACTACAAGAAAGGTTTAACAGTCATAGTAAAGTCTGACAAGTCTCAATTGTGAAGTAATAGTGTGAGTAGTAGTAAAGACTTTACTTATAGTAAAGTCTAATTGTAAATCAACCTTAACTGTTTACTGATTTATTCTTCTGAGAATGTCTTCTGTAAGTTTATGCAGGGTGGATGGAAGTGCCAAAGTCTTGAGGTCATTCTCCCCAGTATAGCTGTTGAGTGAGATCCTCCTAGACTTAAATATTCTAAACCACTCAACATCTTTTTCCAGTGCATCAATCAAACCCAGCAGCAGCCATCCAATTCCATAGTCTTTATAATTATACTCCTCCCATATTTCTTAAATGCCTGTGACATTGAACTCATAAGTGCAGTCTTATCCATTGGTGTCCCATCCCAGTTCATTACCAGTAAAAATGTTAACAATTGCATTGTTGCTCAGTGACAGGAGCTATACATATTCTACTTGTTGCTAGGGATGGGCTCTTAATTACCAGCTGGCCAGCAGGTGATTAAGTTCCATAATTACATTTTTGAGTCTACTTCCTTGCACCATTTCTGGTAGTAAATGCTAAAGTTCAGGTTCCTAGGAAGACATATTCTAAAACTCTATGATTAGCATGCATGAGAATTATTATGGTGTACCTTTGAGAATACCTGTGAGGGAGCAAGGAAGTATGAATTGGACAGGGAGAAAATTTAACTGCCACAGTTACAAACATGAACTCCACCAATTGCAGAGGTAACTGTAAGGTTAAGATAGCCCCTTCCTTATACCAAATAAAGAGGCTGAATCTTCATACTCCTGCAGCATTGTCTAGCCATTGAATGAAGTCTTCCTGATAGGAAGGAAAATAAGGTAAGACAGCTTTCTTAGTCTCAAGGCACAGCTGTAATTTGTGTTCAGCCAAACTCTTGGCATTAGGGGTAATAAGCACCTCAATTCTGAAGGGGGATTTCAGTGAAATATGACAACATCCACTATAGTATAGATTCCAAGAGAAAAATCAAGTAGAGTCTACTGAAAAATATAAAGTTAAGTTTGTGGATTGAGGAAAACATGCAGGAAGTTAAGATATCGTTAGACCACACTTACTGCATATGTTGTAGTACTATAACAGAGAAGGGGTAAAATGTATACCTTCAATATTATATGGACAAAATGTGTTCCAATGTAGAATAAAATGATATTATATTTTCAACACTGATTCATAAAATTTGTCTACCTGAAAAGGACTATATGCCAACTTTTGAATCATTCATTGTGGTCATCATAATGCTATACACTGTAGTGAGGAGAAAGAAAGTTTATAGCTTGGCTTAGGCAACTGAGTCTCAATCCAAAAGCTGAGATAAACCCCTAAAGACACAGATTGATAAGGGTAACATTGATGTATTTAATAGATAAGACCATCATTTGCTGTAAATAAGAAATTAGATGTCAGAATTTTTTAGCTTTTATTTTGAAAATATTTGTAGATTCACAGAAGATTACAAAAATCATAGATAGAGTCCCTTGTACCATCACTCAGTTTCCCTTGATGGTGACATCTTATATAACTGCAGTAAAATATCAAAATCAGGAAATTGACATTTGTACAGTTCTGTTAAATAGACCTGTTCCATTTTCAGCATTTTAAAATAGATTTATATGGAGGGGGTAATGTGGTGAGCTTTAGTTCTATGCAATTATTTCCCATGTAGAGATTCAGGTAATAATCATAAAAATCAAGATACAGAACTATTTTATCAGCACAAAGAAAATGCCTCATACTGTAACTTTATATTCATACCTACTCAATTACCTCATCCTATCCCTTGGCAACCCTAATCTGTTCTCCATCTCTATAATTTTATTATTTCAAGAATGTTATATGAATAAAAACATATAGCATGTATCATTTTGGACTTATCTTTTGTAATTCAACATAATTTTCTTAAGATCCATTGAAGTTGTTGTATGTATTAATAGTTAATTACATTTTTATTGCTTAGTAGTAATCCATAGGTATGGATGTACGAGGATTTCTTTAACCTTGCACCCACAGAAAGACATTTGGATTATTTTGCCTTTATTAATATATACACTATAAACATTTGTGTATAGGTTTTTGTATGAACATGTGTTTTCATTTCTCTGGAATACTGCTCAAGAGTATAACTGCTGGGTAATATGTTAAGTGTATGTATAATTTTATAAGAAATCACCAAACAATTTTCCAAAGTAGCTATAACATTTTACAATCCCACCAGTAATGTATGACAGATTCATTTTCTCTGCACCCTGTCCAGAGTTTGCTATTATCACTATTTTAACTTTAACTGTTCTAATAGATGTGTAGTGATATCTCTCTATGGCTTTAATTTTCATTTCCCCAATGACTAATAGTGTTGTTAAATTATCAGTTTTGATTGTAGTAAATTGACTAGGTTAATATTTCTGATTTTCCAGCACATATAATTTCATTATATAATATTCCTATTTCACACACAAAAAAATCTTAAACTATTTGTTAAATACTTACTGTCATGTATTGTTTACTACCCCTTTGTGCTTTAGAATGTTAGAGACAACTAGATCCTTAGAGAATACTGGTGAAATCCTTAATTTTACCTCAGAGGAAACCGAGGCCTAAGAATGTTAAGTAACTTGTTCATGACATCATCAAAGCTGAAACCAGAATTCAGACAACCAGCACCCTTTTTTGACAAGAATGTGTTTTGTGAAACTGTGTGTGTGTGTGTCTGTGTGTGTGTGTGTGTATGTGTGTATGTGTGTGAAACCACATGTGCATGTGTGGCTGATGAATGGTTTTAAGTTTACTACTATCTGTAGCACCCTGGCCTACAGGGGGATAATATAACATTACATATTATTATTTAAATATATAACTCATTGCAAAAATCTATCTAGCTGGATCCCTGGGGACACACCAAGTTGAGGGAGTTGGGGTAGTGTAGCCAATGATAAATAAGAGTAGAAGCAAAATTCAGCCAGTAGAGAGATGAGTGGAGCTTTGAACTGCTAAGTTTTAAAGGAGGGAAGAAGTAGAGAGAAATAGACCCCAGGGAAAGAAAATACCTTTAGAAATGGAAGCTTCCATGGGGTAATGAGCTGGGAAGAATTTAACTGCCTGACACTTTTACCTTGAACTAAATAAAGTCATATATAGCATTAAATTTAAATTCCTTGCCTTATACTTTGTAATTTGCTTTGGTTCCTCCTATACATTTGGTAAAGTCTTATATATTCACTGCTATGGTCTGAGTGAGTTCCCCCCAAATTTGTATGTTGAAACCTAATCCCCAGTATTGTGATATTAAGAGGTGAGGTATTTAGGAGGTGATAGGTCGTGAGAAGAGAGCCCTCATGAAAGGGATTAGTGCCCTCATAAAAAATGTCCAAAGGAGCTTGTTGGCTGCTTGTGCCATGTGAGGACACAGCCAGAAGATGCCTTCTGTGAACCAGATGATGATCCCACCGATGCCAAATCTGCTGTCACTTTTATCTTAGACTTCTCAGCCTCCAGAACTGTGAGAAATAATTTTTTTTTCTGTTTATAAGATATCCAGTCCATGGTATTTTGTTAAAGCAGCCAAAATGAACTACGACACCCACCTTGATAAAGACTGAGATACCCACCTAACCCTGTGGAGATGGTGGAGGAAAATGAGTCAATGTCAGGGAAAACAGCTCTGCCTTTCCTACCATTTCACTATAATGGTTCGGAAGCATTGTAAGGCATGATTCTGAGGGTCTGTAATCTCTGAGTTCCCGTTGACTTGGAGGAAAGTGTGTGGTTGGCCATGGCCAAGAGAAGATAGAGATGCCCAGAGGAATAGCAGGAAGCAAGTAGCCTAACTGAGAGAATACATGGGAGAGCAGCCTCTGCTTGCTTCCCTTTCCAAACATACTAGAGAGAGATAAATGCATGGATGGGGAGAAATCTGAATCTTATATTACTGAAGAAGTAATTATGGACTATCAGCTGAATATGAAGGTAAGGAAAGCTAAAATTAGGCTGAAAACAGAGAAAAAATAATGTATTAGTGGATTGTGCATGTCCAATTTGTCAAAGAGTTGTAGATGCCATGATACTTGTCAATAAGGGTAAGTTCAAATTGGTCATTTTTGGAAATGTTTCAGTTTGTAGGTATTCAGAGTCTATGGAGTGGGCATGAAAGATGCTGAATGGAGTAGATTTGAGACAATTGAGATATGCAGAGGTCAAAGTACTAGAAGGATCATCTATGAGGATGTTAAAGATATTTTCCATGAGAGCATATCTTGAGGTGGAAAGGAAGACTGTGAGCTAAGAAAAGGAATATAAAGTACACACTAGAAAAAGTTATACAAAATGGAGAGAGAATAATAATCTGGAAGTTGCACTTGAGGAAGCAAGGAAAATACTGGCTCTATCTCCTGATACTATGGAACATAGAAAATGCTGAAGGACAATGATCTACACTGGTCATGCTAATTAGGCTCCACAGGGTGTTAATAGTGCAGACCCATTGTTAGAAGAAGAAAATATGATAATGCATGTAGAACATTTAACACAGACCAGGAACACATAATAGGCTCAGTATATTATTATTTTATGCAAATGCTGGAGATATTTAAAGGAGATATAATTGCCTCCATTTTACAGATGTAAATCAAGCTCAGGGAGATTTAGTCGCTTGCTCAAGTCTGCACGGCTGATTAGTGCCAGAAGAAGGAGCCAAGTCCCTGTATTCTTCTGTCAAGATTCCTATTCGTCTTTAGAGACTGTGACCTATGGATAGAAGTGAGTGGCTTATCCAGGGTTGGCCTGTGTGGGGTTGGGTTGCTGATCTAAAATTAGGGAGTGGAAAATAGAAAAATAGGCAAAAATGTTTCCTGGGGTTCAAATCAGAGCATTCTAGGAAGGAATGTTTATTTAAATCTTATTTTTAGGGTCTCTCTGCTTAAATAAAATATTATTTTAATAAAAATATAGTTGATAAATATTAAATATAGAAAAGATGCTTTTCACTTGTTAAAAAATTTGATGTTTATAAGATAATTTAGTCTTAGTCATTACTATCCAAATCATTTACCACTTAGAAGTGTTTTAGCTTTGAGGAAGGTAAAAGTAACATTTATTTTAAAGTCCATTCAATTTGTCATACTCTAAGATAGAGATTGATCATAACTGGAAGAGGATCGCACTCAACAACTGTACTGGGGAGAATGACCTCAAGACTTTGGCACTTCCGTCCACCCAGCATAAACTTAACAGAAAACATTCTCAGAAGAATAAAGCATTAAATAGTTAAGGCATCTAAGATGGAGACTCTTCATTTTACATAAAATCAAAATGAAGAACTTGCAAGAAATTACTCAGTGCAAAGAAGGAAGTTGGAAGAGAATGGAATGTGGAGAAATTATTCTAAAACATTGCTAATTAAGCGGGCTAAGTTTGGCCAATACGAAAGGCGATCAGCCTCAGAAGAATGCAAAAGAAGCCATGAACCTTGATTCTGAATCAGGATACAAGTACTGAAAAGAAATAACTCAAAAAAAGAATACTAAAAATATTAATTGCTTGGAAAAACTATATCCAAAGCTGATTTGACCCCACCAGAAAAGAACAGGATGATGTGATGTTCCTTGCTCTAGGTCCAAGGATAAAAACATTCCCACACATTGAACTCCTCATGAAATAAATGACAATAGTGGAACCTTACCAAAAATCAGATTAAAATAGGTATGTGGCTGAATCTGAGCCAAAATCTGATATCCAGTTTCAGCCAAATACTTTCAGTGAAATCTCTTGAGAGCCAAATGTTCTTTGAAGCCACAAAGACTATATTTTTGCAAATTACTATAACTGTGTATAAAGAGGGTGACCATATAATTTATCATCCAAATTAGGACACTGGTAAGTGAAAGGAGATACTTCTGACAATAATGCCAGTGCAACAGGCACAAACTCAGACGGCTGTGGACAAACCAGGACATATGATCACCTTATATATTAACCATGCTTATAGAATAGATTATGATGGTACTCAGAAAAGAGTGGTGCAAAATATATAGATGGATATGATGATAACTTAAGTCAAAAGTCTAGGATTAAAGTTCATTGGCTAGCCAAAATTGCATGTCAATAGGTGTTGAAGATATTCCAAAATCATTCCTTACAAAACTCTCTAGAAATCAAAAATAAATAATTACAACTATGTGTACAAAATCTGTAGTCATGAATGCATTACTTGCTTATTTCTTAAAGTAGAAATTAACTAGTACTTTGTGCTTAACTCGTATATGAATGTGCATGTGTACCCAAGCTGCCGTCAATTATACATTAATGGAATCTCTTCACTTTTTTCATTGTCAAGAGAGCAACAAAGACCCCTTCAGCCCTCAGGCCAATCTTTGATAAAAATGAATCTTCAAAAGAAAAATTATTGCATTTTCTGAACATTAGAGGAAAAAAAACTGTTTTGGTCAGAGGGATCGCTTAGCAAATTAAATTCAAATATATTTCTCTTTTTGGGAATTTTGATGATGATGACAGCAGCAATGATGAAAGGCTCTTGATATCCCTACCACACCACTCGTTCCTTTCCTCAACACACACACAAATTCCCCATCTCAGTATGTGGAACCACCACCCCACACTTCATCGGTCAGCATGTCTCTAGGTGCCACTCACAAAGCACATCATGCATGTATCCATTTTCCTCCACTCCTACTACACCTCCCCAGCCCAAACCATTTTAATTTTTCCTAGCCAGACTTTCTGTTTTCACTCTCCTGGGCTGCCACCCATTCTCCTGCCACCCACAGGCAGAGTAATCTTTTCATAAATATAAAGCATATCATTTAACTCCTTGCTTAAGCTCTTCAGTGGCCTCCCATTGCACAAGAATAAGCCAGCACTTCTTGTCCTGGCTGACCAGGCCTTCTATGAGGTCATCTCTTGCCATTTTCTCCTCCCCTTGCAATGATCCTGCCTCACTGGCCTACTTTCTGTTTCTCCAGAACACTGCCCTTTCCTGACTCAGGGCTTTGTCTTTAGCACTTTCCTTTGCTTGTAACACTCTGTGCTAAGCTCTTTTTAGGCTAGTTTCTTTTTTATCCATCAAATCTCTACTCCCAGAACCCCTTCTCAGGACTTCCATGACTACTTATCTTCCCACAGATGCTCTCTTATATCTGGAAAGTTATTTTCCAGAGTAATTATCATACCCTAACTGTTCTTGTGTGTTTATTTATTTATGCCTGTCTCCTGCACCTGTACTGTCAGCATCTAGAGCAGGGGTCAACAAATGTTTTTCTGTAAAGAGGTAGATAGTAAATATTTTAAGCTTCGTGAGACATATGGTCCCTGTTGCATCTGCTCAACTCTACCATTGCAGCATGAAAGCAGCTACAGATAGTACATAAATAATGGGTGTGGCTGTGTTCCAATAAATCTTTATTCATAAAAAATAAAAAAGAAAAAAAAAGAAATAGGCATTTGGCTTGTGGGCCATTGTTTGTCAATCCTCTTAAGGGTCATTACCTTATCTGCTTTTTTCCCTACCATATCCTCATCACCTAGCACAAAGCAGGTGCTTGGTCAATATATACTGAAAGAATGAATGAATAGAGATCCTCCTATGTGCCAGGCACTGTGCACATATTCACAACCTTTCACCCTTATGAAAACCCTGGAAGGTCGGTATTGTTATTTTCATTTTATAGATGAGCAAAATAAGGCTCAGGAAAGTTTGCTAATTCTTTGAAACTCACATAGCTGTTGTATTAGCTTCCTAGGGATGCCATAACAAAGGACCATAAATATTTTGGCTTAAATCTATTCTCTGAAAATTGCAGAGGCTAGAAGTCCAAAATCAAGATGTCATCACTGCCATGCTCTCTCTGAAGTCTCTAGGAGCAAATCATTCCTTGCCTCCTCTAGCTTCTGGTGACTCTGGCATTCCTTGACTTGTGGCAGCATAACTCCACTTTCTGCCTCTGTTTCCACGTGGCCTCTCATGTCTCTCTGAGTCTTCAGATGTGGCCTTTTTTCTCTGTATGTCTCTGTGTTTTCTATATTTATAAGAGCACCAGTCACTAGGTTTAACACCCACTCTAATCCACTATGACCTCATTTCAACTAATTTCATCTATAAAGACCCTTCCCCAAATAAGGTCATATGCTAAGTTTCTGGGTGGACATGGTTTTTTGGAGGATAGTATTCAACCCAACATACCTGTCAAATGGTAGTGTGAAGATTTAAACTTGACACCAGTTCAATAATTTTCCACTCTGAAGTTACAACCTCAGCTATGAAATTAAATGAATAGTTAAGCAGTGGTGTCCAATTTTAAGATTATTTTGAGAAATGATTTGACTGTATCAGTGGAAAAGAGCTAAAAAACTCACTTTTTAGGAGCTTTGTCTATGTAGTTTCTGAATAGCATCCTAAATGTAATGTTACTGTTGACCTTAAGGACATTTGATATAGATCTTTTGACTAGAGATTTAAGATGTTTTACTTCAGATATCATTGGCTGAACAAGGAAAACCACATTAAAAGTTTCATGTCTTTATAGTTAACATCTTTGTATACAAGGCCTGTAAGTTAGAGATTTTCTTAAAGCAATTCTAAAGCATGTTTCCTCCATCTGGGGAGAACTTAGATCTATGGTCTAATACATTCGGGACATACCAGGCCAAACCAAGTAAAACAGATTTCTTTATGGCAGTAAATAACCGCCTCTTAGCATTCTTTAAATTTGTTAAGATGCCTTCTGAATTTCTAGGAGGGAGGTATTATGCACATTTTCTCACATTCTTTGATTATGTTTTGTAGAGTATCTCCAGAAAGTAACCCTGGAAGCCACATATTTTGGTATACCTATTTGGAGTATTTGCTTGCTTATCTAAGGGAAGATAAGGCCTGCTTTTCTGGAGATAAATTTGTAAAGACACTTCTCTTGAATTCTAGAAGTTGGTTTTGAACCCCTCCTAATGGAGGAGATTCCTGACAGAAGGAATGGCTGCACCGAGGCACCTACTAATTTATTGGTCAACTCATTTACTTGTTTATTCACTCTCTGGTTTCACATAGACACATGTAGCCTTGAGAAGTATCTATGAACATAAAGATGATTGGGAAACAGACTTCTTTCCATTAAGTCATCCAGATAATACCTGTCAATCACCACTTCCCAAAGTAATTCTAATAAATGGAAACCACATGTTGTGGACTGGGTTATGTTTCCTCCCAAATTCACATGTTAACATCCTAAACTTTAGTATTTTAGAATGTGACTACATTTGGAGACAGTGTCAAAATTAAAGAAGTGAGTAAGGTTAAGTGAGGTAATAAAGGTGGGGCCCTGATCCAATAGGACTGATGTCCTTATAAGTAGAGGGACAAACACAAGGGATGAACAGGCACTGAGAAGAGGTCATGTAAGGACACAGAAAGAAGACAGGCAACAAGCCTAAGAGAGAGGCCTCAGAAGAAATCAAACCTGTCGACACCTTGATCTTGGATTTCTAGCCTCCAGAACTGTGAGAAAATAAATTTCTGTTACTTAAGCCACCCAATCTGTGGTATTTTGTCATGACAGCCAGAGCAAATTAAAGTACCATCGTTAATTGTTCATTAGATCCTTGTCTTCAGGAGCTTTACCCAGCCAGTTCTAATGTCTACTGAGGCTTTATAATTCCTTTATTTGTACTTTAGAAGAATTTCATGAGAACCAACTTGATTGTAAACCTCTTGAGAACCAGGCCTTTGTCTGTTGCATTGTTGCATTTGCACATTGACTATCAGAGAGACAGGCGTCTGGTAGAATGAATATGTCATGTACATTTCTCCTCCCCTCTCTGCATTAATAATTGAGTGATGACCTAATATATATCTTGAAGAGAGGAAGAAATAAGAAAAAGAGAACTATAAAATGTTAAGCACATAGATATTTCAAATATGTCTTCTTTTTAACACTTCACTTCTGTGTTGATGTAAGTATCTTTATTCCCATTTTACAGATGAAGAAACAGGGGTTCAGAGATGTTAAGTGATTTGGCCAACATCATAAAATCATGGGCAGAGCCAAAATTCTAACTCAGTTTATTTTCTCCTGAATATATGCTGGACTAAGAGAAACACGTACAATTATTAAAAAATGAAGAAAACACAATTATATTTTCATCAATTGCTTATTTAGAAAAAAGACAAAATCCAGCTAGGCAGCAACACTGATGAAAAATAACTGGAAGTTTTAGTGGACTATATGTTCATTTCAATAACATCCTCATAAGTGAAATGGCTACCAAAAAGTTATATCAATGTTAAGTTGTGCAAATAAAAATGATTATCATACAGCATTATTGAGCACTTACTAAGTGCCAGAAACTGTTCTTGATTACACATATCCTTGATACCTAGTCTGGAAAGAAAATAAAAAGAAAATTCAGTGTGTTCAAAGGCAAGTGACAAGTGTTTAAAATGAGGCTATACGGGTTAGATAAACTGAAAAGGTTTACTCTGCAGAAGATTGAAGATGACATGATAGCTGCCTCAAATATTTGAAAGATTTTCAGTTAAAGGAGGGAGTTAGGCATAGGGATGGAATTAAGAGCTAGTGAGCCTTCCATTACTGAGAGCATTCAAATAGATGTGTCTATGTAGAAGCAACTCCTGCATTTAATGGAAACTAGTTAAATTCTTAATTTCCTTAAACTTAAAGATTTTAAGATTCATAAATATCATCATTATGATCTTCATTAACAAAGTTAGGCTTGGAAGGAAAAAAAAATGAATGCTAACTTCCTTCTGGAACTATTGAAATGATTCCCCAGGAGAGAAACATATCAATTCTCTCATCATCATTGCTAAGATATCGTCATTAGGAAATTGTTAAATTTGAACCCTTCCCTATATTGATTATTTTATAATTATACTAACAAAATTCAGTCTCCAGGTTTCAAAGCTGATAACATTACCTATTTTGAAAGGATTGTCTATTTATTTTTGCCTTTATCAGCAAAAGAAGCTCATTGTAATGCCTATCATTGGGCCAGGCATTGAGCAGAAGCTCCTTAAATACAACAGGACATCGTTGGGTGTTTTTCCTTTCTGGGATCAGCGTTTCTTGAGTAGTACAGAGGGACTACTGAAGTACCTCTGTACTGTATGTGAGTGAGTACATGATGATAGTGAGCATCACTAGAGGAATTAGAGTAGATAATGCATTTGCAAGCACCAGAAAAGTGCAGTTATGTGATACGATGGGGCTACCCAGAGTCCAAAATGACAAATTAAAGAATTATCATGTTGCGAGGCATCTTGAGGGGAAATTAGGATACATTGCAGAACAGTTCTAGAGGAGACGGGTCAAGAAAGACTGCATTGACTATTAGTACAATGTACCCAGAAAACCCAGGCTGTTGGAGGGTGTGTGTGTGTGTGTCTGTGTGTGTGTGTGTCTGTGTGTATCAAAATTATCTAAAAAATTACATTGTTGTGGGTGGGAACACTTAACTAGTAAATAAGAAAGACATGGTGGCAGGAAGAAAAAAAAATATGCATCCAGAGGGTGTTCCATCCTGCTGTTCCGAACATTGTGGGTGCTTAAATAATATTAATGCTCTGTGATGAAGATGGTAGCGAGGATGATGATGATTAATGCATCCCATGGAAAACAGGGCTGGGGAGGATGACATAGGCGAGGGACCGGGAGAGGGAGGATGACTCACGGGCGAGGGGTACCTGGGGATAGAGCGCTGCGGTGTGCACGTTGGCGAGTGTGGGGGGAGCGGCCGGGGCGCGAGGCTCGGGCCGGGGAGCGGGCGGGTGGGTGCCCGTGGGCGGAGCGGCTCCGGAACTGAGTGGCTGGCAGCTATGTCTGCGAGAGCAGCAGCAGCATCTCCCGGGAGCGAAGCCTCGGAGACTCCGCCTAACTGACAGCCAAACTCTCCCTCTTCCTCCCGCAGCCCCAAACTGGAGGCAGCGGAGCCCGGGAGAGCAGCCTCGGCGGCGGCGGCCGCCCCAGCCCCAGCCCCAGCCCCGCCCCCGCCCCGCGCGCCCCGCCGGAGACGCCCGCATCGGCGGAGCCCGGCGCGAGCCCTCGCCCCCTCGCCGCGCCCGCCGCGCCCCCGCCTGCCCGCCCCCGCCGGCCGAGGCTGGGCTGCGGGAGGCGGCCGGGCGGCCCCGAGCCTCGCCAGGGCGACCAAAACAAAGGCAGCATCCGGGGCTGGGTGGATGCAAACAACCATGAAAGACTGGGCTCGCTGTCTCCCCGGCTCCGCTGCTGCCGCCGCCGCCGCTCCTCCTCCCGCCGCCGCCGGGAGGGCTCCGCTGTGAGGGGAAGCAGGGGCGCAGCCGCTGGGCGTGCATCCGAAAGGTGAGAGCCAGCGAGCGAGCGAGCGGAGGGGGCGGGCAGGCCACGAAAATGTCCTCGGCCGTGGGGCCCCGCGGTCCTCGCCCACCCACGGTGCCTCCCCCGATGCAAGAGCTGCCCGACCTGAGCCACCTGACCGAGGAGGAGAGGAACATTATCATGGCAGTGATGGACCGGCAGAAGGAAGAGGAGGAAAAAGAAGAAGCCATGCTCAAGTAAGCCACCCCCAGCCGCGCCATCCGTGCCTCCGTGCCTCCATCCGTCCATTCACCGCTCACTCGCCCGGTCCCCTCGGCCGAGTGTGGGGGAGGGGCGGGCGAGGTGCTGGGTGCGGGCGGAGGCCCCCGCCTTGGGGCCAGGGGCGCTGGGCGTGAGCGGGGAAGAGGCGGGGGACCGGAGGCACGAGGGGATGCCACAGCCAGGAGCCCAGCAGCCGGGAGAGGATGGCTTGAGACTGGGGTGCAGAGGAGGATTGAGTGGACAGGGGCCACCCTGGTAGTGGGCTGTGCAGAAGCTAAGAGGAGCAGATCTCCCCACGCCCCAAGTGGAAGGCCCCTGGGCTGGGAGCAGGTTAGGTGGCCCGGGGTGATTAGAAGACTCGGGAGGTGGGATGAAGAGGTGCTGAGGACAGCTCCTCTTCTCTTCTTGGAGTTGTTTAGCAGGTCCGGGTTACCCCGATGAAAGGTGCCTGTATTTATATAATAAAAAATGCTTATTTTTAGTGTTCATTTTGGTACTCATTCATCTCAGAGATCAAGGTTGGGTATTTTTTTGGGCAGTTGCCATCTTTGGTAACTGCCTCCCCAGCTTCTCTTTAACCTTTTATTCATAGTCTTCTGCACAGAATACCTGTGTGAAGGCACATTTCCTTACCCATATGTAACGCCAATGGCAATACAAAGTTTTTAATCATGGGAGAAGCTGACGAGGACTCTGGCCTGAATAAATAGAGGTTCCTCTTTACTGGTTTCCAAGAGACACCTCTGGGGCCTGCCCTGTTCCTGGAGGAAGCAGTCCAGTAAGGGATTGAGTACTTGCACACACACTCCCTTCTTTGGAGCCCATCGCCCCTTCAAGGGATCTCTGCCTGGTGCCCCATTTTCCTGGGGATGGGGAGAAGATGGGGCTCGCTGCTGGTGGTGCAGGGGTGTGTGACACTGTGCTGCTGCTTGCCTCAGACAAAACTGCTTACATGGTACGGGCAGAGAGACAGGTTTCTCCATGCTCCTTAGTATTGTCCACAGAGTGGAGCTGAAGGGGACTTGAAGCCTGTCTTCCCTGGGGAAGTCTTTATGTATTCAGGAAAGTGTTCCAGTCTGGGGCAGGGGAATTCAGAGGCTGACTGGGACTGATTTCTTGGTGTTCCCCGCTTAGGCTGGGAGGTGTATCTGGGGGCAAGGGATTGGCATGAAGAGCCAATGGGACCTGTTGCATCTGGAGTTAGCTGATAGCAAAGAAGGGGTAGGAAGGGAGCAGGGGTGACTCCCAGGCACAGAGCACACGGAGCATGGCCTCTCCCCTGGCCCTAGGATTGCCTCCTGAAGAGAAGATGCTGCGAGGAGGATTTCTTCTACTTTCCCTCAGTGCAGCAGTGCCTCACAGGAGAGGAGTGGAGGGAGGCTGCACTCACAGACTGAGGGGTCCATCTTTGGTAACTGCCACCCAGATGGGCGTGCGGGATATTGAGGGAGAGATGTGGCTATAGAGTTACAGTAAAATAGTAGAAATCCAGCCAGTCCTGTCCTTTCATTGTACATTCAGAAAAAGGGCTGTTAACTCAGAAGGCCAGAGCTGGCCTGGTTCTATAAAGAGCAGCAGGTTTCTGAATTCCCTGCTCCTTCTCATCCAAAAAACAAATACTTTAAGCCTGCAGGCTTGCAGGAGGCAGAACCTCGTTAATCTGCTGCCTGTCCCTAGTGGAAGAATGACGTCCCTGGTGCTGCAGGCTTCCCCTCTTCTGAGACTGGAAGTAATGGATGGTGTCTGATGGTGCTGCTGTCTGTCTGTCTGGGTGTCAGTCCGTCTGTCCTCACTGATTGCAGCCCCTACGACCTGTCCTGAACACCTTTTCTGCTGGTCAGGATTTACAGGTTTGCTGCTGTTCTTTTTGGTGTTTTGCTGCAGACAGCAGGTGGATGGAGGCCTCCAGCAGCTAGTGGAAAATATGGGCTTCTGCTTTACAGAGTCCGGATAGGAAGGAGAAGGCACAGTGCAAGTAGTGGCTGTCAAACCTTTTCATTGGCTGTTTCAAGCATGGGTTCAAGTGAGAGATTTTATTTAAGTGGGAGTGGGTGAGTTTTAGGACAGAATTCCAAATCTGCTAACTGCCAAAGGATGGCAATTATAAGATTGTATGGGCTTATGTGGACAAATAACAATTAGGTGCCCTGTCCAAATGCTTATTTCTAACACATCTTTTCCACTGCTTTTCCTGTGACTGCTTTCCACTTGCTTGCAAATATTGTTCTTTTATTGCACGGATTCACAAGATATTGCAGTATGTGATGCTGTTATACAACAGCCCTCTATAATTCTGGACCTCTGCATTAACTTTATCAATCAGCCTCCTCTGCTAATGTCTTGGCCTTTTGTGCAGTGACCGATTGGTGAGTGTTTGGAATTCCAGTTTGCTGCCATGTAAGCATGTCATATTGTCTGCAATTAGTGAAACTGTGCTGAACTTTTTTCCTAGGGGGCACTTTATGTCTTAAAAACTGGAGATCATAGGGTGTATTCAGATGACACACATATATAGGGATTTAATGACACATAGCCATAGATGGTGACCTTTTTAAAACTTTGCTTTAAAATAAATTGGAAGACAATATGCTTTTCACAGGATTTTAAAATATTTGTTAAATCAGAGAAAAGTTTTTGTGGTAATGCTTGATCCATGATATCACATATCTGAGAAATTACTTTCACAAAGGGACCTGCAAAGCTAAAGTTCTTGTAACAGAGCAATTAGGTTTAAAATTCACTTTTGTTATTGTTGCATCACCATATCCTCGAGCTACCTACTGTGTGTGCTCTCTTTCTTCACATAAGAATAGGCATTAATAGAGAGAAGTTAGAAAATTGATGGGTGAATATGGCAAAGCAACATTACCAAATATCAATTAAAATGTATTTGTAAGTTTCATCAGCCTTGATTGTAAATTACTACTTGAATTCGGTTTTGAGAATGTCTTTAAATATGTATAAATGGAAAAAATGAACTACTTTCTCATCAAGATTTTAGAAATATTTTATTTGAAATTGAAAGTACTTTATTATAAAAATAATTCATTGTGTTGGCAAAGTACACTCATTTCAAATACCATTGCCAATAACCAGAAATAGTTGACTCCTACAAGTTATATTTAATGATTGATTTAATTATCTGCAAATTAGAGGTCTTTTTAAAATATTAATAGAGTTTTTGGATGTGAGTGTGTATACACATGTGTTCTGGAGGCTTTATGAAACCTAACTTTCTCAATGAATACTCTTTCAAGTAACTGTCACTAGACATCTTGAGCCAATATAATACATGGGCTGAAAACTGCATTATCTGAAACCTAAATCAGAGAAGATCTCATTAGATCTAAAATCTTATTCCTTTTTTATAACAGCTTCATAGGGAAGGGAGGTACAGAATAGTAAGAGAAGAGAGGAAAAAATGGAGAGTTAAGGGGATAGTTTGAGGATGAGAATAAAGAACCATGTCGGAATATTTAACTAAAATAGCTACTATTTATTGAGCATTTATCTCACGCCAGCTATTATTCTAAGCTATTTAATCTAATGACAAATAGTTGAATTATAATCACATTTAATATATGTGTAAATGTTTGGATTCCCAGAATATCCTGTGCAAAACATTAAGTCAGATAATATAATTTCCAAATCCTCACACTACACTCACAGAATTCCAGTAATAGCCTAAGATGACTCTCATAACGTGGCCCAACCAGGATTCAAACCCACACCTTTTAGTCTAAGTGCAAGTAGTTTCCCATACACCACACTGTATTTCTACCAAGAAGAAGCTTCTGCTTCATTTATCTTTTCTTTAAATGAATTTCCGGTCTTTCCTCAGTGTCTGTTGAAGAAGTGGTTTGGCAAAAGATAAGGCTGATTGAGAAATCAGCTGCTAATCATAGGAGGGCCTGGAACTTCACCTACACTTGTTAATAGAGTGTTCTTGTCAATTGAGGGAAAGGAAATTGTCTCCGGTTTCAGGATAATAAAAAGCATCATAGTATAGTGGAAAGACCATTAGCTTTGGATCTAAGTAATTTGGGGGTCTAGTTCTAGCTCTGCCACTTACTATGTAATTATTGGCAAGAATATTAAATTGGGATTGCGTGAGGTTCCATTTTCCTTACAAATCTTGCAATTCCTAGTATAAGTTGACCTATTAAAAGCATTGACTTTGGTCTCCTCTCTCTCTTCTTAACAGGTAACCTAACATTTACTTTTTAATCATCCACAATAGCTACCTCCTTTGTGGAGGGGAGATGGAAAGTAGAAGGAGAAAAAATTTTGAAACTCTAGCTTTCCCTTTTCTTTTTCTTCCTCCAGACAAGTTTAACATTGTGTCCTGAAATGTATCCAGAAGGCCTATTATGAGAAAGCCCAATTAGCAACTGGGAAAAAAAAGGAAAAGTACACTAGCGAAAACTAGAGAGGGATGAGGTTAGCATCTCCATGTATTTAAGTAACATAAATTCATTGAGATTTATGAAGATTGTTTCATATCTTATACCCCAAATTATATTGCTGAAGCAGGGATGGGTGAGAAGGGAAAGAAAAAGGCAAGTGTGTTAAAGGTGTCCACCTATTCCAAGATGCTGTTTTGGCAGAAAAAAATGAGAGAGAAAACCTAAGGTTTCACTTGGAGAATAGTCTCCTTCACACCATTCATGACTATAGTTAAACTTAGGAGAAAGTTAACCCTGAATACTATTGGAGTTTTCCATTTTCAACACAAACTTATCATAGTTAATGTGCATGCCCAGTATTAAGTTCCTAACTGAGCATGAAGAAGACAGAGAAAAAGGAAGCCTAAAAAATGAAGGATGTGAGAAGTTATTAAAGAGGATGGAGAGTAAGAGACATAACCATTAGTTCACAATTTTGTCGACCTGTCTTGACTTTCTTTTAATTGTATGCATTACTTCTTAATAAGAAGTGAGAGAGGCATCATTGTTTAAGGAAATAGATTACTAAGTTATAATAGAAGAAGAATGTGGAAACCAGGGTGGGCTGGCTGTGTTACTGCTGACTTGAATAATAGAAACATAACATTTTGGGAAGATTATTTGCTCAGTTTGTTAAATGGGAAGAACAATTTGCGTAAACCTGTATAGTGAGCTTCCTGGAATGATATCAAATATGAATTCCTGAAATCAAATTATTATTCTCCCTCACCAGTAATAAGCAGTTGGATGAGGTTGCTGTACCATGGATTATAAAGTCCACTGTATTGCATTTCATTTATCTTGATGGACTAGTTTCTATTTTTAAACAACTTTTTACATTTGGTCTAGTGACATGAGTTAGTCCTGAGAGTCGAAGTAAATTTACCTGAGGCACTTGGCAACTGGAGCAGTAGAACTCAGAGCCTGTGCACGCTGATTCCAATCTTGAATGTTGTTTTAAGTTGTTTAAAAAGTGCATCAAGCTATGAGTATTATGATTTGTTTCCCTCTTTTACTGTCTTTGTCAGGCATTTTGGCTGGTCTCTACGAATTTTACTCACTCCAGGCTCACCTCTTGATTAGAAGTCCAATCTGACAGTGTTTATTAGTTTTCTAATATTAGTGAAATTTCAAGAATTAGCTAGGTACCTTCCTGACCTTTTGCTCATGACATTTGATCCTAGAGTCCAGAGAGCAAAACTTCAAGGGAGCAAGAGAAAGACTTCACGTGGCTCGTGGCAATTTCCACCCTTTTCTGAGTACTTCTGTCTGGGCTCTCCAGTTTTGGCCACATGTGACTCTCACCTTGTTTATGCTTGGGGTTCTCGTTATCTGCCTGCTCTTTGGCTCGTGGTTCTCCCTAATGCTTTAGCATTTTCCGTCCCTTCTCCTCCACTATGAGGTTACTTTTGCTTGCTACTATTGTTCTGAATTTTATTTATTTGATAGGCCATTTCTAATAAAATATCCTGCAATCTTTAATTCAACCACAAGACCACTGTTTCAGGTGCTAGAATTGGGCCAGGCATTGGGCTGTTTGGCAGAATAAAGCAAGAATCCTCTGCTTACAGCCCAGTGTTGGCTTAGTTCCTACCATTTTAAAACTGCCATGATCAGAAAGAGAGGTGAGCATCAGAAACTTGAATAGAACACTAGACTAGATTCTGGTCTTTACACCATCACCTTTTATAGGTCTAAACATTGGCACATTGACCCATCTGAGTGTCAGTTTCTTTATGTGTAAAGCGGAATTTTTAATGTCTGCCCTTCTAATTTATGAGGTTTTAGTGTGATAGTGATCCTTCAAATTACTGTACCCAATCAAGGTGCCATTATTATGTGTACTTTTTAAAACCACAGAAGAATCTGAAGATCATCTTTTCCTGTGATTTTTGTGACTACCGCCCGGGGGGGGGGGGTTGCACGGGGGGAGCTTGTGGAGATAGATGAATTCTTGGAGAAGGTTCATCCATTGTATCATGCTAGCAATGCAGTGTGGCCAGAGTTGCAGCTACCAGTGTGAGAATTTGGCAAGGAGTTAAAAGGTTAAATGAGTTCAAGGCTTGGTCTGAGGTTATATTTACTTCTTTTTTATATTCTTCTCTACTTCTCATTAAATAGCTCATAAGTGTTTTTAGCACAAAAGGCAATGTGGGTAAAATGATAATGTCTGAAATATCTAAAAGGCAACCCTGATTCAAAAATGAGAAGAGAAATTAACTTAGAGTAATTTCCTCATATTTTACTAGAAAAAAATTGGAGAAATAAACTTGTGATTTTAGTGTCACTGGGTTTAACAAATTACTCGTTTTCAAAATTAGCTAAATAAGGGGCCGTATAACCGTGAAGTAATAGTTTTTCTTTCATGCCAGCTTACTGTTGAGTGTTATAATAAGTTGCATGTATTTAAGAACTTTTTTCAAGACTCTATGCTGGAAGCCTTAGGTTTTCTGTATGTATATTCTCACATTCTTACATGTTTATATACACTTATTTTGATGTAGTTCAGTTTTCTGTGGACAGCAAGATGGGACTATTCTGCAGAATTGACTTTAGATTTTCCTACTTCTATTGCTGTCTTCTGAAAACTTCCTGTACACGTGAATGTTTATTTGAAGACAAAATAAAATTATTTAAAAGGAAGGTGACTGTACATGTTAATTTGCCCTTATTCCTGCTATAATTATGGATAGAACCCCTTTCTCTCAATTTTGAGTCTTACGTCTGGATGAGAAATTTTTATACTCCTATGATATTCTGAAATTTAAAAAGAGAAAAATAAATAAGTAAATAAATTTTTAAAAAAGAAATTATATTGTCTTCCCCTTTATAAGTCTTGCTTTCTTTGCACCAAATTATTCATTTAAAACTTCAAAAAATCAAGCAATTAACAGTCTTAACATATATCTTATCAATAAGTAATGCAAACAAGTTGTAGAAATAGAATCTTGAAGATTATTGTTTGGTAAATGGGAATGCTTTTGCTGAAAATGAGGTGTTATCTTTTATGGAGCTTCAGTGGAATGCTACTTTTTATGGCAAAGCTGAATTTAAAATTTCAAAACATTTTTCAAATAATAGTAGTTATGAATTGCAACTATACACAGCACTCTCTTCATGAAAATTCTCTTTTGAGCCTTGCAAAGAACAGCCTTCAGTTTAGAGAAGATATATTTAATGTGTGAAAATCCATTGAAATAGATTTTAGAATGTAGTATTTTTATATTCCTCTGAGGTTTAGATAGTAAAATAAGGTAATGTTATAGAAAATAATTTCATGCAATTTATAAGTAATCAGTGTATTTAATTAGAATATTAGCTATGTTAAAGAAGCATAATGAATTAAACAGATATCTTTATGTAATATAGAAAATAATACCATGCTTATTGGTATTATTAATGTGATTTACACATTATTTAGTATATTTTTGTGTGTTACTCATAATTATACCAGGTAATTATTGCCTGGAAAATGCTATTATATTTACATAGAAAATGCATGTGAGTTGAAAACCAATTATCCGTACTGTCATATAAATGTCTTATACTATTTAGTTTCTTTTAATAGACTCTCATGAATAATATACATATTCACAAGTGAGAACTAATAGAGTAGTAGTTACTGATGGAGTTTTCTTGCTGTATTTGCTAGACTTTACATAGTCTATTTTATTAGTTTTCAACTTACATTTCTGTACATAAGTGGTATTAATCAATATTTGAATACTATTCTTAACTCAAGAATATATTTTAAGGGTGTACGTTATTGTTATAAAAGCACTGTGTGTCACATTATTGTTCTTGTCATCTAAACATAGCTTTTAACAAATGCAACAGGAAACTCTTTAATAAGGTGGCTAGCTCTTTGGTTTTCAGTCTATATGGTTTACAGTTTGGAAAAATTAGGCAGATTTTACATGAAGTGTCTAGGGTATGTATAAATCAATGTATCAGTTTTCTTTAAATATATTGTAGCATACATCCACATTTAGAGGTTCTATCCAGGTCAGAAAGATTACTTAGTGTATTGGTAGAAAGAAATGAAAACAAAAGTAAAGTAACCAAATGGCTTTTCCTTTTATATTTCACCCAGCTTAGCAGATTTATCTTCCTTAGCTATCTCTGTATTGTAATATATTGGAGCTTAAGTCTTCTTTCCTAACTCCTTTTTTTCTGGGAAAAAAATAGAGACATTTTACATCCTGGTATTTGGAATAAAGAGATTTTGAAATGAGCAGTCTCATTTATTTTCGATATTAAAATTTTGGTAAGAGCAAAAATTATAAAGAGATTCTACTTTTATATTCTTCATGAACATCATGACAGTTTTCATAAAATGTAATTTTGAAAAATAAAATACAGTAAAATCTTCTTATAATGAGGATGAAATTTCCAATTTATAATCTTCTTATAATGAGGATGAAATTTCAAATTTCCAGTTTGGTCTATCTCTAGGCCAAATCCAGCCACCTAATATAGAGCAACCTGGAGTAAAAACTTGATGCTGATCTGAAAAAGAAACTATGGTATAAATATTGTTTCAGATACAAGCATTATAAAGGGATTCCATACAGCTGAAATAGTCATGATGGAGTGCAGCCATGATTGATAATCAGTCAAGTGGCTATCTAGTCCCTGCCTTTCATAAAGGCAGTATAGTTGAAGGCTCTAGGAGGCTCATATGTACTGAAAGAAAAAAGAAAAAACCTAAAAACTTGACTATCAAATGTTGATCTTCCCATGAGTCCTACTCTCTCTCTCTACCTTCTGCTCCTCCTATTATATATGCACTTCATGGTCAGTCTCAAACAGTGGTTTCAAGGATACTATATGTCAGTTATTCCCAAATCTATATTATTATATTCAAAATTTTTTTACCAAGTTCCAGATTTATGTACTTAACCACCTGTTAAATATCTCTACTTGGGTGTTTATAGGCACTTCAAACTTACTGTGTCCTATTATAATTTTTTTTTTTTTACTTTCTGCCTAAACACAATGTCTTCTCTTTAGTCTTTGTGTGGGTAGCATTATCATTGAAACTCACCATTCAATCCACTATCAAATCTGGGTGTGGTCTTGGAATCCTTTGAGTTTCTCCTGTATTTTCTAATTGCATTGCCATAACCTCAGTAGGCTCTCATTATTACTACACGATGCCTGCAATAACAACCTGATCCACTTTCCTGCCACCAGTCAGACCCTCTATCATCTGACCTCTACACTGCTGTCAGAGGAATCTTTCTAAAATTCACTGGGTCATGTCTCTCCCATAAACCCCCCTTGCCTTCAGAGTGAAGTTCAAACTTCATTATCTGGATGCTGCTTGCTATCTCCTTTCTATGTGTATGTATACCTTTCCCTTACAGTCTTGCTGAACTAGCTCTCAAGTGGCCATTGCAACTTCACAGATTGGTGACTCTACTCATGCTGTCCTCCCTGTCAGAAATTTCCTTTTTAATCTAACTAGTCTTTACCTAGTCTTTCAAAGTAGCTCAAGTGACACCTCATCTGGTACATCTTCCCAGCTCAATTTTGATATTTGTCCTCCATGCACATTTTTTTATAACCTTTTTCTCTCAACAGTCTCCTCTCGATTCAGCATAAACTGCTGAGAATAGGATCATGCTTATATGTATCCCTGATATAAGCATAATGCCTGGAATGGAAGAGGTAGAATAGGTGCCCATTTAAAAAACAATGTGCATATGAGTGAATGAATAGATTTAGAGGATGAGGATTGATAGAGTCACCTAAGAGAGGAATATGAGGACGGAGTGAGATGGTTACTTTAACCATGGGAATTCAGTCAGTGAACTCTCAAAGCAAAGCATGAGCTGAGTGCTTGTGGTTATTGGGAGAATCAGGTTGACCAGAACTTATAAGAAAAATATATTGAATACTGGATATTACAAGGTTAAATTTAAAGTATAATTTTCTGATGGTCTATTGTATCTTGATTTATTACTTATAGCTTTTTAAAGGACAGCATTCTTAAGGTGTTTGAATATCAGTGTGGGAGGATGTAAATAATATATTCTAAAAAGTAATCCTCTGGACAGACATGCTTAATGGAAACATTCTCTTTGAATTAAAACATCACTAACTTCAGTGACAGTTCAAACCATACTACTGTATATGTTTTCTGATCTAATATTTAGAATTAGATCAGCTGTGTATGACCATAACACATGGTACTGATTATATTTTTAATTAGAAAATACACCTCACTTAAGTCATCTTCTAGACTTAAAGTCCTTGAAGACAAGTATCTTATATTAATCATTTCTGTATTTCCATTGTCTGGTCTTGTGACCAGTACATAATAGGACCTCAACAAGTGCTGTTTAACTAAATTGTAGTCTGTGTGCATAGGACACAAAAGCACTGATCTTTGCATTTCAGAGGTAAACTGAGTTGAGATGTGGATGGACACTAAATGATTGTCTAGTCCAGCCCTGGAAAATACTCGGTTCACCTGCAAACACCTGTACCTAGAATACCATTACTAGTATCAGATGTCTCAGAACCTTTTTGAACATAGTGCTCTAGGCTATCAACTGATAAGAGTTAGCAATCAAGGTGGCAATCAACATTTTAGCCACCAAAGATTTATTCCAACTCTAAGAATAGAAAACTAAGGCCCAGAGACTCTTTATGGGTTTTATTATTAGTGAGAGAGCTATGGTAAGACTCCAGATCTCCTATGTCCTAGTCCAGTGTTTTATTCCACTGCCATTCTCTCTCCACATGGTTCCAATTTAACTACCAACAAATTCAAGCAATTAATTTTTTTCAATTCTGCTTTGATTTGCTTGCTCTTTAAGATTATATCCTGTTATAGAAAACTCCACAGGAACTTCTAATTACTTTGTTGATTTTGAATTTGGTTATGTTGATTGTTATTCAAAGAAAGTGGATTTTTACCAGGGACTAAGAAATATTTTATTTAAAGATTCTCTTTACAATGCTATTCATTGCAATTATGTTTAAGCTGTATCAATATTTCTTAATTGCAATCATTTTATTTTTAATTTTAGTTAAAATTTAAGATACCATTTCAATATGCAGTAATTTATTTATAATTTTTAAAAAGCATTGCTTTTCTTTCTACGCTATTGAACTATGTACATATTAAACTAATTTTGAATTTTTAACTTAGAAAAGTCAGTTGGTTTTTGTTTACTCTGGGGAGAAGAGATTGTTTCCTACTCCTCTGGAGGTTTGACTTCAGCTAGACTCTTGGTAAGTGATCCAAGAAAAGTGTTAGTGGGATAGGACAGAATGGCTACTAATACATGCATCTAAGAACTTACATCTGCATACACATATATGCACCCCCATCACACCTGTGCCCACACATGTATGGTCTCTCATACCCATACACCTAAAGACTTAAAACATGCTTCCTATAAAGTCTTTTTAAGGAAGTTAATTTTATCTCATTTACAGAATTTACATTATCTAGACATGCCTTGTGTTACCTTCTGTACCCACTTCCAAAAACTTCCTGTAAGTTTTAGCCCAGTGGCCATTCTGGAAGAAGCCCTACATCTGTAAGATCCTTCACTGGCCACAGCTAGTTGGACTAATGGTAGGCACCTGATCCAAGGCCAGATGACTTACTGACTGGCCGAATACTAATGAGATTCTTTTTAGAATGTAAAATAAAAATAATCAGAGGGCCAAAGAAAATGAATGCTTTCCGTTCCTTTGTTCTTGAAACAAAACTAGATTGAGCACTTATGATATGCCAGGCATTATGCTAGAGTTAATGGAATTATCTTCTCCCTGCCTTGTGTAGAAGGAAGTACATTTTATTTAAGTAATCAACCATGTAAAATTAAAATCTATGCTCATTGAAGCCCAGGACAATATATAATATTTTGATAAAATAATACAAACCAGGAAATTTGACTAAGATCAGGCTATCCAGGAATGGCTCTCATGGAAATGATCGTAAAGATCTGAGGATGAGAAGGAGTTAACTAGGCAAAGGGGGGAAAGTACCTGCTAGGAGGAAAGGACAGCCTCTGAGGTGAGGTGGAACAAGAACTGGAAGAAAATAGAGCTGAGGAAGAGGAGAAAGGAGAAAACCAGGTAGAGTGTGGTTTGAGAGGAATTTGGACAGGTAGGCAGAAACCAGACGTGCTAGGGCCTTCTGGGTCATGTTATAGAATATATCTTTAAGAACCAAGGGGTTTTGGAGAGAGTATGATATAATCTCATTAGTATTTTTCAAAGATCATTATGGCTGCAGTAACAAGAACAGATTAGCTGAAGGCCCAGGGTGTGTGTACACCAGCTGAGTAGCTATTGTAGAAGTCCAGTTAAAAGATGTTAGGAACAAGAACTCTGGTGGTTATGACAAAATGTTTAGATTTGAGAGGGATTTGGGAAGAAAAACCCACAACTGTTGTTGTTTTAGTGGACTGAATATTGGTTGATTTCTGACTTGTGCCACCAAGTTTTGGGAGCATCTGGAGGGACAGAAGGGAGATCCCAAGTTTAGTATTGGTCATTTAACTTTACAAAATCTAAGCAGAGATATAAAGTAGACTGAAGGTCAGGAAAGCAGAAGAGAGGATGGGTTAGAAATGTAATTATGAGTCATCTGTACACAGGTGGCCATGAAGGTGAGAATGTATGATTAAATTCAGAGAAAAATGAAGCCTAGGAATACGCTTTAATGATCTTTCATTTTTAAAAGTTGAAAGAGGACAATGGCCCTGCAAAAATATTAAAGAAGTGGCCAGAGAGAACAAAAACCAAGAGAACCTTATTTCAAGGATAAAGCACACTTACTAGCATGGTTAAAATAAAAAAAATCTAGAAATATCAAATATTGATGAAGATAATGAGCAACTAGAATTCTTATATATTGCTTGTGGGTGTGTAATGTGGTGCACCCACTTTTTAAGAATGTTTGGCAGTTTCTTAAAGAGTTAAGCATGCATCTACACTATGACCTAGCACATGCATGTATATGAAATCTCCATACATTAGCACTCTGCCTTCAAGATAAATTGTCCCTCCCTGTTCACATACATCCTTTATCTAGTCTGTTTGTGTGTCTGTCTCTTCTCCCAGGTTGCCCTTGTTTATTTTAACCTGAAAGCATTTGGGGATATGGAATAAAGAATGACATGATTTGCTTCAAGATCTTTTACTATGAAGGGCAGTCTGGTGCCCACAATGTCATAGGAAAAGCTCTGACCACACTAGTTTGACGTGTTTCCTATCTCAGGGTTGCAGAGTAATTTGTATTTGTTGCGAGTCAGACCCTTCCTCCCCCTAAACAGACTTCTAAGATGGAGATTATTGTGTGGGAATTTTATTAGGAAGTGCTTTCAGGATCAATACTTACGTGGGAAGGGAAGCCAACAGGTTAGAAAATGAGAAGCTGAGCGATGGTGCAAGTCAGTCCCTTGGGAGTTCTGAAGCTAGTTGGAATATCTTTCATTGATCAGTCACTGGATTCAGGCTGCCTGGGAAATGGGACCTGGCCTCAGGAGAGGTGGCTGTTTTCAGCAGAAGGCAATTTCAAAGGGAGGTCTGACAGCTAAGAGCATGCTGGCATCCGGAGGAGTAGTTTCTCCAGTCTTGAAAAAGACATTTGGGCAGCTTAGTGCATCATCATCCCCTCAGTGATTTTAAAATCAAAATATCAAATTTGGGAAAGCCAATATTTCTTACCTGCTCCCAAATTAAAGGAAGTCACAAGATAAATACCAAGTTAACTAATAGGATGTTGATAAATCTGAGATTTATTAACAAAATGCAATATATAAGTCAATTGGCAAGAATGTCCAGATTGTAGGCTTCTTTTGGAGATTTACAGCAGCATCCAAATCTTAAATTACAAATCTATGTATAGAATACTTGCAAATGCCTGTGAGGCAATGAATAAGAATTGTGTAGGGTAATGACTTCATTTGGGACATTTAATTTAAAAGGTTTGCTTTCATGAAATCTTTAACTCTATAAGATTTCTTTCCACTTTTTTTGCAAACACACAATTTATCTGGAACTTCAAACAATATTGAACATATGCAATAATGGGATTTTAATTCAGTGACATAAGTTTGGGGCAACTATGGCATGTGGTCTTTGGGAAATACCCTCTTTCTATTTAGGCCATTATTCCAAAACAATCCTTCCCACTTCCCTCGGTGTGTAGTTTAGCATTAAACTCTGAAGACTCCTTTCTATATGGGAAAAAAGAGCAGTACATTTTAGAAGATCTATTCAGTAATTTAGTCTAAATATCTCCACTAGATTTAAAGTTAGTTTTTGTCAGAAAAATTAAGATAAGTATCTTCCAAATCACAGTGGCCTAACATGATAAAGCTTTTATTTCTCCCTTGCATAGTTCAATGTGGATTGTGTGGCCCTCTTCCATCTTGAAGCAATGATCCCTGGAACACATGGCCACAGGCAGGGAGGAGAGGTGTAGGGAAGGTAAAATTAACATACGTCACTACTGCTTGTGGACCATTGGCCAGGACCAAGCAACTGCAAGAAAGGATAGGAAATGTAGGAGAATACACAGCATATGTGGTGAGCACTAATTTCAGAAATTTAATTTAGAATAATTTAAGAGGAAATATTTTAGTAAGCTCCCTGTTATTCCAAAAAGGACCTAGTTTACTTTCCATGATATAGAAAGAATTAACTTGTTGCAGATAGAAATCAACATTTAGACCTATGCAATTTAAGTTAGAAGGGCTGTGGCACCCAGATGAGTGGTTTTCACACTGTCTCTGGTGCTGTTGTCCCAGGGTGCTTGGGAGTGATGGTGACTGGACAAGGAGAAGGCATGGAGGGCAGGTTCTAGGCATCTAGGCTCTATACTGCTGTGTCATTCCCAGCTCTCTGCCTTTATCTGTTTTATATTTTATAATTTGGATGAAAAAAATGAGTCTGCAGCAAAAGAAAATATCTGAAAACTAATATACTCCAACACCCTCCTTTTAAAGCTGTGCAGGTTTATTCATCCATTTAACCAATATTTTTGAGCACTTGCTATGTAGCAGGCCCTGATTTAGGCCGTAGGGACAGAGTCCTTGTCCTCTTAAAGCCTACACTCTGGTGTGTCCTAGAGAGTTCTAGTAATTTTCCAGCATGGGAATAAGATCTCAGACCTATTTTCCTAGCTCTCAGTCCTGCCTGAAGTGACAATGAGATTGCTAATTGAGAATGTGCTGAAAATATCTAGAAAATCCTGGCATGGAAATGACTAGGGAGTATCTAGAAGAATGGCTTCTGTCTTAGAAAAAGGACACAGCCCTTCTTAAAGTTATTTTAAGTCCAAAATATGGGTATTGTTTGGACCTTCCTTCTTTCTCATTTCTGCCATCTAATTGGCCAACAAATTCTCCTCTAATGCACAGTATGTTTTCTTTACACAAAGTATTATCATCAAGTGACATTGCACCTACAGCAAAAAGTGCTTACATGCACACTGATTGTTTATTCTTATTCTGACTCTGTGCAGTTAGTACGACAGTTATTAATACTGTCCCTACTTTACAGATAAGAAAATAGAGAAAAAAGTAATTTAGGTCAAGGTTACACAGCACAAGTAGTAGATGTTGCATGAAACTGGGAAACAAACTTAATTAATACCACAGCCAGGTAATAAAATACAGGTAATGAATGAGAGATTCTGTAATGTAAACTCTTACCACCAGTAATAGTAATTACTATGGGATGCAGGGAGGGAGTGCTTGAGCGTGTGGATTTCAGGATCAAAGAGACCTGGGTTTGAATCTAGAGCTCCACCACTGATTATGTGATTGTGATTAATTTTAATCCCCTCAGTTGTCTTATCTGTGAAACGGGCATGGTTGGGGCGAGCACGTGAGACAACAATGGTATTATAACACACTTGGCACAACTCCTCATATATAGATAGCATTTACAACTTTTGGCCATAATAATGATTATTTTCTAATATTATGAATTTAAATAGTAATATGCACCCAGTATCCACATATCTTTGAGTATAAAGACAGGTGCATGTACACTGCATGAACACTGTTCCAGCTCGAAAATACAGTACTTGCTGTTTTGATGCTATATAAAGGAATTTTGAATCACGAATGGAGCTTTGGTTCTTACATTGTGCTAAGCCAGAATACTCTTATTCATTGTAGTGATTTTAGCACAATGCAGTTACCTAAGCTTTGGGAACACACAGAAGTTGGGTGCTTTCTGTTGAACTAGGGTAATAAACCTTATTTTAGCAGCACTTTGAAATAGATTTACCCTGCATTATAACTACAGATTTAATTCTTCACATGTGTTGTCTTACTAAGGAAACATTTTGGCTCACCTCTCTAGTTTATAATCTCAGATGAATGCATGGAGATTTACATACATAATTCATATGGTCTGTCTTCAATGGAAAAGAATACCCTGTCTTAGGTTTGTAGCATGGAGAAATACCTCCAACTGGGAATATTCGAACTCTTGGTACAGCAATGCCTTTTTTTAAAAAAAATTAACAGATTTTCGCCTTTAAACAATAGCATTTCTGAGTAAATATTTAAAATAAACGCTATATAAAATGTAAAAAAAAGCTCTTCAAAAATATTGTTTAAATGTATTTAATAAGTCTAATGTGGACTTATATGGGAAACACTTGACATAATACTGATAAGTTCATACAAAATTAGGAGTGGTGAGGTTAATTTTCCAAAATTTAAAAAGACATATACATCACAGCTCTGCACCTTTGCTGAGATCAAAGGTATAATAAAAGTACTCAAAAATTATCAAATGTATAATAAAAACATCTAGTCATCACTACCAAGTTCTAATTCACAGCATACACACATACTTCTGTAATACCATATATATGTCAAATTGCCTGCGTTTAACTCATTAGAAAATCAAGGGCACATAATAAAGACTTGTGTTTTGTTGGTGAAACTCTGGTAATTTGGGTATACTTTCCATAGCAGTTAATGAAAATTTCCTAAAACATAAAATTATTTCCAGAATTCTTTTAGACTTAAGCTGGCAGTGACTTGTAAGAGTGAGTGTAACTCTGAGATTTGCTCTTTAATTTATTTTCCTTCAAATTTGGGAGTAAGAGGGCTCGCATATTTGCCTTTATCATAATAGGCATTGCTGAATCTTCACACCACATGGTTAGTAAGAGGACTTGGTGATGTGAAAGGCATGCGGTGTGTTCCCATTTACCTTTTTGAACTCTTGGTTCAAGTGGGACTAATGTTTCCCCTCCTTCCCCCACCCAAAAGAGGGGACTCTTTGGCTTTTTAAAAATTTTTATTTCAGGATATTATGAGGGTACAAACATTTTGGTTATATTTTATGTCTTTGCCTCACCCAAGCGAGGGTTAGAGGCATGCCCTTCTCCCCTACAATGCTCACTGCGTCCATTAGTTGTGAGTTTAACCCCCCCCCAACCCTCTAATTGCTGGAGAATATTAATACCATGTGAGCACCATAGTTTTGCTCAGTTAGTGCCAATTTGATGGCAAGTACATGTGTGGCCTATTCTTCTGATCTTGTGATACCTCACTTCGGATAATGGGCTCAAGCTCTATCCAGGAAAATATAAGAGGTGCTAGATCACTGTCATTTCTTATAACTGAGTAATATTCCATTGTATACGTATACCAAATTTTAATAATCCACTCATGAATCGACAGGCACTTGGGTTGATTCCACATCCTTGCAATAGTGAATTGTGCTGCCATAAACATTCGGGTGCAGATGTCTTTATTATAGAATGTCTTTTGCTCTTTTGGGTTAGTACTTGGATGGGAGACTCTTTGGCTTTTGCTTGATGTTTTTATTTCTTTAGGGAAGAATAAATGCATAATTTGGGCAGAAACTTTGGCACTTTATCTTCTTTCTTTCCTTCTTTCCTCTCTACTCCTCCTCATTACAGGAGTCAGAAATATGCGAGCATCAGTGGGGAATTTTCCCAGAAGAGAGAAATGAAGCACCCTTTGCTCCATAATGCGAGTCAATTCTGGAAAGAAGTGATTTTTCTTGTTTGGCCTTTGGGCTTTCCCCTGCTGGATAGATCCAACCCTCTGTGCCATCACCCTCAGGGTTGCTGGAGGGGAGACCTGCAGAGGAGCTGTGCAGATAGGAGGTAGAATCTTCCTCCTATGAGCTTCCTCTCCTTGACTTTTCCTTCTTGAAGAGTTGGCCTCTCAAGGTGCAGTCAGCTTCTCTAACTTTATGTGGGTGGCTGCATGCAGGTATTTAATTTACTTATAGGCTCTGAGGCATCACAGACAAAACAGTAACTGTGGCTGAGGCAGAAGAGCACATTTAGAAAGGAAGAGGATGCTGCGTTGGCTGCACAGTCATTGGTAAAGACTGAGCACCCCCTATTATTTTCCCTTCAGCATGATGTTACAATATGTTTTGTTCAAGCCTAAATGAACCTTTTCATCTGGTAATTAACATTTTTACAGTGTTTCTCCTACCACCATATATTTTTGTTTAGAAAATTAAGACACACAGCCAAAGTCAATGAGTAAAATGTTTGTTTTGCCGAGTATGTATTTAAACCCGTAAGAGATGATTAGAGGGTAAAATGAGAAAGTAAAAAAAAAAATCATTTAATCTCAACTTTCTTGATTTCCCCATATAGCAATATTTTCATCCTACTGTCCTTGCAGTTTTCCATACTTAAATTTTTAATGTTTCTGAAATTGTCTTTTACTAACATTATGGGATAAATACCACAGAATGCATTTAGTGGCATGTCTTTTCTGATGACATACGTTATGACACACATGAAGAGTTGACTCTGAGTTTGTGACATCTGTAGGGTAAACTGACATCCAAGTCATAAGTTATCTGAGGAATTCCTGGATTCTAGTCTTGATTCCACTTTCTCTAATCTAACCCCCTAGGGTCTCTGAGTTTTCAAGAATGTCTCGTTCATTTTAATTAATTAATTGCTTAATTAAAATAATGTTTTGGCTCTGGCTTGCATCAGGAAATACAGAGGTGCACTAAAATTAACAACAATTATGAGATTCTGTAAGTTATTGCTGAGTTTATTACTTTCAGGAAGCTCTATTTTTAATGTACATGTCAGAGCTAGTTTTTAATTTATCTGAAGTGGTTTGTAATTATTGGTAATGCTGATAATAAAATTTATATTGTTTGGATCAGTAAAAAAATTACCATAGACTCAACCTTTGATTAAATGCAATTTGGACTCTAAAATATACTTCCTGGCACTCCCCATATTGTTGGTGTGGTAATGTCTGCCCTCCTCTCTGCCCACCTCTTTCTAAACACTGATTATTTGCTGTGAGCTGAATGGTCAGAGGATTTCAGCACGACTCTCCAGGTCACTGTTTAGAGATTCAAGGCAGCAGGGGTAAGTTACTTTTGGCAAGGGAAAGAACTTTCCAATAGTAAGCCTATCTGGAAGGCTGTGAAAATTAGAGAGAGACACTTCTCTGCACACACTTTTTCCCTGGTCTGGAGAAAATTAAAAATAACTGTGTATTTGACAGTAATGTCTATTAGATAAGCAGGCCGTCTAAGGTTTACAGGAAAATATGAACATTCTATGTTTTAAAAATACATTATTGTAGGAGAAAGGTGAACAAAGTAAAACAAAGGTTTTAGTGGATTTGTCTGACTCTGGAGGCTTTGGAACACAGTGAAATATTGTGAGTTCTTGGACTGGACATATTTTAGTCAATATGCTGGCTGTGGGATCCCTGGGCTGGCAATAGAGTCTGGCACAGTCAGTGGTGGCCAGTTGGTGCACAATGTCCAGTACATGAATACACACTGGGCCACATTATGCTTACCGATCTCTTGAAATATTAAATTTTATAACTGAACCACGAAGTCTCATATTCTACATTGATAATTCACAATTATCAATGATATACAATTTTCCTATGATTTTAGAGTTCTTTTTAACAGATTTTTAAGATTATGAAGTGAAGTATTTATGCTGATTAGGGCCATGTTTGCAAAATTCGACCAGATGCCTGCTACTGTCACTATGAAATATCATCTAAATTTTACGTCATGAATTTATTATTTTCTGCTCAGGTTCTAGTTCTTATCAAAGCACTTACTCCCTCCATTCTGTTCTGTATCCTTTGTAATCCAGAATTGTTTTTAGAGATACTTCATATATGTTTGTGGTGATGTGTAGCACCCAAGTGTTATTTCTGGAGTACTTTTACATATATACTCTGTGCCTCTCGTAGAGTGCAGGCACAGGGACAAAGGAAGGTAGTTGGGTTGGGTTATTTCTAAGTGAATTTAGATATCAGAAAAGGTGTGTAAAAGGTACACTATGGTGGTTTGAGAATTTACAGTGAGCCAGAGGTTAATTAATTTTCACTATCCTTTGGTCTAGTGGACAGTGAAGAAGAAGTTGGGAAGAGCTAGCAGCTCCGGATATGAGATGAGATTTATCAATCTGGCTTCAAGAGGGAGTCTAGATTTGAAGAAGATACAGGGATATCAGGATGAGAATTTTTCACTAAAGCTCTGCCAGAGTGAAGATTATGGGGGAGTTGAATCTAATTTGGGCATTAGGTTCTCAAAGCAAGGCAGTATAGAAGGCAAAACTTGAGTATTGTTGAAATTACCTTTGAAAACCCCTTTGGAAGGAGCCATATTGAAGGCAAACACTATAGTTATACTGTCCTACACGGGCAGTTTGCCCTTTGGCATTGAATGATGTGGTTCCACGGAGCTCCAGAGTATGTAGTTGGCTTATATTTCAAGGGCCATCTTGGATAAAAGATGTTGCATGTGTCATTGAATTCATTGGATACCACAGTCTCATGCAACTTGGAGAGGTCTTCTGTGGATGAGAGCTGTACATGCCCTAAGTCTCCCCATGGGTGGAAGATTCTCATGCTTACCCAGAGTAAATACATGCAGAGAGAACTGGAATGATGAATGAACTCTTGCCCACTGTGTAAACAATTTTCTTATCTATCTCTCTATCACCTATACATGGCAACTTCTTTTAAGTTAGGTGCTTATATGATGCAAATGCACTCTCCTTGTGTCAGTCGACAGTAGCAAAGGAAAGAAGTTTCCTTTAGATCCTCACACTCTGGCCGGCTGGATGTAGCACTGGAAGTATAAACACTCATTTAAATTAAAGATTTTTCTCTTCCATGGATCACCTCTACAGAAATAGGCTAGAATTGTTCTCACAAAATCTCATTCACCATAGCTTTGAAACGTGCAAAAATTCTGAAATCTTTGCTTCTTTAACAAACATCGGTCTAAAGATGAAGTATTGAAGGACACTAATTTGTAAAAAATCTGTTGGTGCTTTTAAAGTGTAAGATTGCCTGGCCCTGGTGCATCAGTATATAGCAAGAACCACCTATTTAAGGTCTTTATGGGATTTCCATTTGAATTTGACCTTGCTGTTGATCTTACCTTTGATATCTCGTATATTTGACCTAGTCCTATCTCCAATTAAGACCACTGGGAGTGAACTCCTCCTATCAATGGTACCTCTACTGAAAGGAGGAAATTCTCTCTTCTCACCAATGTAAAAACTCTAGTATTCAGTTTCAAAAAGGGCACCCTATCTTCTCAAATTTTTGCTGCTCTCCCAGGGATATCAGATTTTTATTAAATCTTCAGGTGCATATCCTGGAACTAGTCCATTGAATTGAGAGAAGAATTTGGAATTAGGTATTGAAGAAATCTGAAAATGAAGAAGAAAATGTAAAAACTGAAACTGACCCTTGCCTTTTCTGCAGTCTGCGAACTTATATCGGAATGGAATATAAGAATGTGTTTCAAAGAGGCAAGAATAGTTATGTTGTTTTAGGTGACACACTTTTCAGTTAGTCCAAATTTCTTTTGTTATTGAAACATTTGAAAACAAATCTTTGATACCCAAATCAATTCTTTATTTTTCACCATTTTTTCCTTCTCCAAATTCTTTATTTCTTGCTTTTTTGTGTCTACAAGAAAACAAACATAAAACACTGCTATGTAAAATATTAGAATAGAATTTAAGTATTCTACCTTTTTATTGCTGTTGCTTATCATAATTCCTATTAAATTATAATAAATAATTTGTTTATTTGTAAAGCCTTTATGTGTTTAATGCCTCTTTCTTCATATGCTAACATATTTATTTAAAATGCCATGGCATTCTTCCCAGAGATGATTCCATAATCTTCCCAAAGCAGTGACTTAATTCAATGTCCAGGAACATATTTAATGGTTAAGAAGGTGCTCAAGAGGTTCCGATGAAACATTTGGCAAATATTAGATCTTAGAAATAAATACAAGCTTAAACACTCAATTTAATTGAACAAATATTTATTAAGTATTATGTGTCAGGTACTGAATCATGTTGCCCAATAGAAAAATCTATTAGTAAAATAAATAGAATTTTAAAGGAAAAAGATATTTGCTGTCTACTGTGAATCCACTGTCAAGGGAAAGAAGGATTTGATGTTTCAGCATGATTTTGCACACAAAAAACAAATACTTTTCCTTCAAAATCCTAGGTAAAAATAAAGGCAAAAATGGATTCCAATCTTCTTAAATTTCACATAGTATCCTTTGTTCTGAAAATAATTGACTGCAATTAGATATGGTTTGAACTTTTTAAAAGAAATGGACTAAGACTCACTTTTTCTTTATTCAACCAAAGGCTCCTTTGATCCGATTACTAAATCTTACCACACATGTGATAATGCTTATTTAGCCCGAGGTTTCTGAACTCTATATTATCTGGCTTACATTGAAAGACTTATTTGAAATATATGGAATATTTTGTCATTTAAAAGATTAGTAGTATAAATTTATTTATTTATTTTAGAGACAGAGTCTCACTCTATTACCCTGGCTAGAGTGCAGTGGCATCATCATAGCTCACAACAACCTCAAACTCCTGGGCTCAAGTGATCCTCCTGCCTCAGCCTCCCGAGTTGCTGGGATTACAGGTGCACCACCACACCTGGCTAATTTTTTTTATTTTTGGTAGAGATGGGGGTCTTGCTCTAGCTCAGGCTGGTCTCAGCCTCCTAAGATCAAGTGATCCTTCTACCTGAGCCTCTCAGAGTGTTAGGATTACAGGCATGAGCCGCCGAGCCCAGCCAGTAAATAATTTTACATTGCAAATTATTTTAAACAAGAGTCTTATAAAAAATGTTCCTGGGTGATAATTAGGCTTAGCTCTTCAATCCATAGACAAATGGATAAATTCACATGGATGTGAAGGGGAGAGGCCAGACTACCAAATATATTTTGACAGACACTAAAATTATTTTTGTAGACCATAATGTTGTTTTTGGGAAATCAGTTTATCTTTTTATAAGTTTTTTAAATCTACTTAAATGTGCTTGAAGAATATATTCCATATTCCTCCTGTCCCCCATCGTGTCTCTCTTTGTCTATACTGGGATTTTCATAATGTAACACCCTTAAATAGAGAACAGTTGCATCTAATCCTATTTAAAATGGTTGCTAAGAGACTATTCATAGGAGCTTAGAACTGACTCAAGATCTCCCTTTAAGGAATAAAGGAGGAAAAGTAAAGAAAATGTATAGGAATGATTTTGACATATGGATTTGTGTCCCATGTTTTCTGGTATTTAAGATGTAGGAATCCTTTCCCAGTCTGTGACGTTCCAGGCCTTCCATTGAGCCCTGAGCCTAAACCCATCATATTGCTCTGAATGCCTGAGGACTCCCTTGGGAAAATGAGTTTACACAGCTGGGGTTAGGGTGAGAAGGATGCTGCCTTTCTCCACAACTCACTTGTGGTAGAAAATGACCTCCTGATAGCTAAAGAGTTGATCGTAGCTCTACTGACCAACTCCTTCAGAAGAGTAGGTAAGAGCAGCTGTTGGTGGTAGGGTGGGGAACAAGGACAGCTGACCAACTGCATTCAATTTTTTACTGCCCATTTTAGGAAACGCAGAGGCTCTGAGCATCTCATTTCTGTTTTTCCCATTTTAGGATGAATGTGCAATATATATATTTTTCCCTTCATCTGTGAGAGTGACTTTTATATTACTTTGTGACTAGGAAAATATGATCCTGGGCTTGCCATATACCAGGCAGATTATGCTTCTACTATAAACAATATTTTTCATTTTTTTGGCAGTTGCAAATACGCAGAAGCTTTTAAGAGGTAACTTAGAATGCCAAACTAGACATTTCTTCTGATAAACAGAAAGTTAGAGATCTTTGTCCACAAAAAATTTAACAGTGGATTGGATACAAGGGCTTTTTAAAAATTAATACCTGGCCAGAGATTTTAGAGCCAAGAATATGAGAAATCTCTGACCCCTAAGTAAAAAGGTTAGGGTGAATTAGTTCTCAGTATTAAAAGTAGAACTAAGATGAGATTAAATATCAAATTAAATATTGGATGTTTATATTTAGAGTAATTTAGACATTTTAGAATTTGTATTTAGTTTAATTTAGATATGTTTATACACCGATGCAAGCTAATACTTATAAAGTATGGACTTCTTAGTTTATAAAACCATGAAAATTGGCCGGGCGTGGTGGCTCACGCTTGTAATCCTAGCACTCTGGGAGGCCGAGGCGGGCGGATTGCTCAAGGTCAGGAGTTCAAAACCAGCCTGAGCGAGACCCTGTCTCTACTATAAAAATAGAAAGAAATTAATTGGCCAACTAATATATATATATAAAATTAGCCAGGCATGGTGGCGCGTGCCTGTAGTCCCAGCTACTCGGGAGGCTGAGGCATTAGGATTGCTTGAGCCCAGGAGTTTGAGGTTGCTGTGAGCTAGGCTGACGCCACGGCACTCACTCTAGCCTGGGCAACAAGCGAGACTCTGTCTCAAAAACCAAAAAAAAAAAAAAAAAAAAAAAAAAAAAACCCATGAAAATTAAGTGGGAAATTGTTTTAGCCTCCATCTCATTTTTTCAAACAGCTTTGAGATTTATCCAAGGCACCATAATTCATTATTTGCTCTTTATGGGGGGAAACTTAATTCTTTAGGGCTAGCTTCTCAAATCCAAACAAATCACATAGTAGAAAACATAAAACATACTACACATTCAAGGCCTCTTTTGTTCGATTTAAGTTGTAAGAGGGCCAGGGTCATCCTAAGTTTATAACCTTTGTGCTTTTTGAATCACTATCAGAGTACCTTAAATACAATGAGCACTCAGCAAATATTTGTTCACTGAGTAAGTTTAAGTATATAAGCAAATATACTACTTTGAATTAATCCTGGCTGAGGAGCTTGCTTTTTATAATGATGACACCAATTTCCACAAGGGAAAAAGATCCCTAAATTATGCATAAACACCCAAGGCCCTCATTCTTATATGTGTGTATTATTTAGTGTTTTCCTATCATTCTGAATTCTTGTCCACCTATATGTTGGTAACTTTTCTGTTTAGAAGATATGCTAATGATACATATTTACACATTTGTTTTTCCTTTCTTTCCCCAATTCTGTCACATATGATATTCACCTTTGTCTCCACTTTCTCTCAACTATGGTCAGGCTGATTCAGAAGAAATCAGTCTTGTGACATATGATATAATCTGCCTTTCTTTAAACAGGAGTTCTGAATGTAAATAAAAGGCCAGCATCATGGAATGTGTGTGCTCTAAGTGGTCCAAGCTATTTTACAGCTGTTCACCTGCTTTCTTTTCAAAGATCTATGAATCTTTTTCACTCAAGAATGCCTAAGTATCTCTTGCTTCACAGACTTCGTGTCTTTTCCCTCACATATGAGAACAGAATGTGGTTACCGAGACTGTCAAAGAGACAGCATAGTTTTAGGCAGGTCGCGAAGGTTCGCTGTGCCTCAGTTTTCTCTTCTCACAGCACTGTTTGGAGGATTACATAAGTTAATATTTATAAAGTACTTAAAAGAATGCCAAACACAGAGTGAGCACTCTCAAATTGTTTGATAAATAAACTAAATAAAAATGGGTATGGAGGAAAATTAGTTTTGAGATCAATGGCAACATCTAGGACACAGAATAGATATTCCTCACTTCTAATGTCAGAGTTTCAGAGTTCTGTGGGTTAGTGTTGGAAAAGCTGGAATGAGCTTCAGGGGTAGCTTCTCGACCTCATAGGCAAGTTGTTTCCTGCAAAAGCCAACTAAAGTAGCTAGCATTCAAAAAGATGATTTAATTAATTACAGTATTTTTTTCTTTTAATTTACATTTATTTAATTATCAGATAGATTTTGTTGCTTTATGTTTACAGACTACAGTAAAGATTTAACTTATTTTAAATTAAACTTTAATTTTAAATTAATTTTAAGTTAAACTTATCTTTAACTTAATAAACATAATTAATTATACATTTGACCAACAAGAAAAGATATAAAAGTTGAAATAGTTATTTATAAAGTAAGATTGAAATTATAATTAAATTTAGTGAAGCCTGCTAAAATTATCCCTGAAGTAAATCAAAGACTATTTCTTTTTTTTTTAATTTTTTTTTAATTAGAGTATTGAAGGGATGTTTACAAGGTATTCCCAAGGTTATAGAACATTTTCTAACAGACCTCATAGCCAAACCCATTGTTCCACTGAGCAATAATAAAATTTTGCTTTTCTGTATTCCTTTTGAAAATTCACTGCCAACTTTCTTCCAGTGGTAAATGAGTCACCTGAACCAACTGATATCCATATATCTAAGAATTCACCCTACCTTTGAGTAATTCTAAGCTGATTTTAAAATTACTCGTATAAAATTTTTATTGCTCTAGATTTCTGAGTGTATTATTCATTTGTTAATCTGGAGATCATTCCTTTCTAGAATAATAAGGAACCTGGAATATGTTTTTTTTAAAAAATGTCTTGGGAATTCAAAAAGGATGTTACTCAGCAAATTTTATCTCAAGGACTTTATTCATAGGCAAACCCATTGTGGTCTCACACTGACCCCGTTTATTCCAACTTGTCTAGATGGTGATGTAATTAAGTAATTTATTTAATTACTTAGTTACCGTCAATTAGGAGAGGAAGGGAGGGCAACCAGAAGCAGAAACACTCATTTATTCATCCACTTAATACTTATTTATCAAGTTATTACAGTTTAGGGAATATTACAGTGACATCAATGAGATGAATGACAACCCAAGTGCTTACCCTCATGGCACTTACATTCTAGTGAGTTAGTGTAGTATTATGGAGTTAAAGGTGTTTACAGTTCAGTATTTGAGTAGAGACTTTTGCTATCATTCTGCTGCTTACTGAGTGACCATGACAAATTTTTAGTCTCTCAGTTTTTCTATTTGTAAAGCGATCATAAGAAAAATACTTCACAGAGTTGTTTTGAGATTAAACGAGTTAATATATGTAGAGTGCTTAAAATAGTGTCTGGCACAGAAGTGCTGTGCAAACATTTGGTGTTACTATTGAGTATCTAGATCATATCAAATAAGGGTGTCCATGGGGAGGACAGAGCAAGGGAGCAGAGAACCGAAGGAGCTGCTGTTTCAGGTGAGATGGTCAGGAAAGCCTTCCCTGAGGAGCGGCTGATTTGAACAGAGACCTGCGTGAAGTAGAGAAATGAACCAACAGTGTTAATGTCTAGTGGAGGAGGATTCCCGGCAGAGGGAACAGCCAGGGAGCGTGGTGTGAGTTGGCTGAGTGCTTACATGTTCAGATTAGCAGGTAAGACTGTGTGATGGATGTTCAGTGAGCCAGAGAGAAAGGACTAGGATAAGAGACTGGAGAAATGGAGGAAGGTCATGTAGGACCTGGTGGGACGAAATTTTCAGGAAGGGATTATATTCCAAACAATGAGAAGCCAGTGGAGTGCTGAATCAGGGGAGTGACAGGATTCTGTGTGAAGACTGTATGAGGAGGAGACCAGTGTGGACCAAGGAGACCATTCAGCAGTCTATTGCAGAAATTCACATGAGAGATGGTTAGAGTTTGAACTGGAGCAGAATGAGGACAAGGCGAGTTGATAGGTGGAGACCAAGCACAAGATACATTTCAAAGGTAGAGCTGACAAAATTTCCCTATAGGTTTGATTGGGCATGAGTAAAAGGAGTCCAGAGTAGTTTTATTTTGGGGCCTAAACAACCAGATGATTTAGCTGCTGTTTGCTCTGATGCTGTGTACTTGGAGAGGAGGTCCAATTGGACCAAGAGTTCTTTTAGACACATGATAACTTTGAGACAATGATTAGATATACAGTTTGACATACTGAGTAGGT